>NW_024425897.1:24007652-24088924 GCF_017311325.1 Ursus maritimus
TCCCCCTCTCCAGGCAGGAAGATGTCCAAGCCCCGCGCGGTGGAGGCGGCGGCGGCGGCGGCGGCGGTGGCAGCGACGGCCCCGGGCCCGGAGATGGTGGAGCGGAGGGGCCCGGGGAGGCCCCGCACCAACGGGGTAAGCAGGCACCCTCCCCGCACTCACTCAGCGCGCCCCGAGGGGCCGCGCGGCCGGCCGCCCCCGCCGGCCGGGCGCCGCGATCACGTGCTCGCGCCCCGGGACCCCCCGCCCGGGGCCCTGGGCCCAGGGGCGGGGGTGCGGGCGTGCGGGCGGGGCGCCCGGCTCGGGCAGCTTCCTTTTCTGCTGCCTGCCTGGGAGTGGCGTCCCCACTGGCTCCGCCATGACCCTGGCAATATTTGACCTCGGAAAAGTTTGTGTCTTTATGGCATTTCCGCACCCCGAGAGCCAGCTCCCCGGGCGGTGGCTGCCATCCCAGGGTGTGCGGGGCCTGCCCGGGTTCCTCAGAGAGGTCACGGGTCTCGCTGACTTGGTGTTTAAAGGTTCACCAGGCAGAAAGGCCCAAGCAGTGTTTCTGGGGAAGCCCTCCTCCATTCTGTGCTTACTCAGGGGAGAGGCCCCACGCCCAGAGACGCCAGCAGTGACCTGTACCGCCCCACCCGCCTGCCCACCCTCCTACTATTAATGCCAAGATGCCATTTGCAGTAGAGTGACCGCCCTACACGAGCTGGCTATAGGCTCTGCTTTTATTAAGCTCTCCACCCCCAACCCCACCCCTCAATTACCACTGCAGTCCAGTCCCGCAGTCCTGGGAGGCTGCTGGGCTGTGTTGATTTGAGAGGGGCCAGGCTTGGGCTCACTGAAGGCTCAGGCAGTGATGACAAGTCCTACCGGCGGCCTTCAGGACCAAGAAGTGGTTAATCAGATTCCCTGAGGCCTGTCTCTGTGCTAAGAGTTCCTGCAGCTCCTGCCAGGGGAGTTAGCTCCTGCACATAGGCCAGCCCATCAAATTCTGCGGTTGTGCAGTCTGGGTCATTCTGACCTCTCTGCTACTGGTAGGTTATCTGCTTCTGGTATACACCTTGGTATATACACCTCGGTATACAGCTGGCTTCCTGCTGGCCAGATGTGCCCTTAGTGACCAGAATTAGAGACCCCGTGAGTTTGGGAAATGTCTAACTCCGACCTGGGAGATCCTAAACCTTCCACTGTTCTCCCGGGGCTGGCAGTTCCTGGAGGCCTGCTTCTGAGAGATGCTGTCTGTTATTCTGAGTGCCCTTCTCCGCCATTTGCCCTGGGATCTTCTTCTTCAAGCCTCTTTCAGAACATGCATTTGTCGTTTTAGGAGAATGTATTTACCGGGCAATCAAAGATCTATTCCTACATGAGCCCCAACAAATGCTCTGGAATGCGTTCCCCCCTTCAGGAAGAGAACTCAGTTGTACATCACGAAGTCAAATGCCAGGGGAAGCCATTAGCCGGACTCTACAGGAAACGAGAAGGTAAGGCTCTGAAATGGCCCTATTCTGACCACAGCTGGTCGGGTTGCCGAAGCCCCTCTCTTTCGTAATTGTGCACACATATTAAATGTTTATCCAGCCTTTTCAAACCCAGGTTCAAGGGTTTGAACCGTGTTCTGTCTTGCTGCTAAGAAACAGACACAGGGGGAAGAGTGGCCTGTCCCAGGGTGTGTGCCCTGTCGGTCTAACAGGTTTTCCCGGCTTTCACAAGAGTCAGCATGTCCTTCAAGCTTGATTGTTCTGCGAAAATAACACCTGAGCTGCATTTAAAGAGGCTGGCGAGTACCCAAAGTACAGAAGCTCCGAGTCTGGGCAGTGCAGACCGTGTGCTTGCAGTCCCAGCTGTGTTGTGTGAACGCAGGGAACTGACTTCCTTCCCTCTTTTGAGCTGGCCTTGACCTCATTTCTGAGTTTCTTTCCACTCAAGTGTTCAGTGCTGCTCTCTGAAGCAGCATACTCTGTGGTGAGGTTTGGAGTTAAAATATCGAAAAAAAAAAAATACCTAGTTACCGAAAATTCTGTTCGGCCCTGCAAAACAAGCTGAAACCTCATAGAAATCTTGCTCTCTTCCAAATATTTCCCCTTTTAAAGCTGCAGTAGGGAATAGGAGCTTTCCCCAATTCACCAAGCTCCCGCCTAATTGAAATTTGCCTTAAAGAAACAGAGCTCTGGCTGCCAGAAGCTTCAGACAAGGAAGCCTCGTAATTTATTTACAGAAAGTACCATAAGTGATGGTGAGGCCAATGTCCGGGGCCAGGTCTGAGCGCTAGGGGTAGGGAAGCCCAGAACAGGAGCAGGAGCCAGGCCTCGGCTTGGTTCCCTGCCCAGGGCAGTGGGTGATACTATTTCAGTCAGTCTTCAAATGACTTGGGGTCTAATCCTAGCTCTGCCACTTAAACAAGGAGAGGCTGGGGCAGGTCACTCCACTTTTCTGAGCTTTAGTTCTTTCATCTCTGAAGTGGGAGGGAGAACTCCTGTTCCGCAGGGCTTTTATGAAGATTGGTTAAAGCATGGGTGCAGAGGGGCGCCGGGGTGGCTCAGTCATTAAGTGTCTGCCTTTGGCTCGGGGCGTGATCCCAGAGTGCTGGGATCGATTCCCGCATGGGGCTCCTCCGCTGGGAGCCTGCTTCTTCCTCTCCCACTCCCCCTGCTTGTGTTCCTGCTCCTGTTGGCTGTCTCTCTCTGTCAAATAAATAAATAAATAAAATCTTAAAAAAAAAAAAAAAAAAAAGCATGGGTGCAGAGGGCTTTGTACAGTGCTCCACACTGGCAACCCTTCCTGTGCTGGCCTGTTCCTCACTGCATTGGCAGCTCTTAGGCTACCACCTACCATGTAGGCGACTAGGGAAGGGGCTCTCCCTGAGTGGTTACCAGGCAGTCTCCCATCCCTCCTGGAATAGGATGGAATGTAAATGATTCTAAATGGTGACATGGTGCACAGGCTAGCTTACTTGACTTGTGGTGCCGCTAAATGGCAACGATTAGGATTTGGGGCCAGATATATTTTGGAGGAGAGCCCAGGGGCCAGGCTTTTGTCCTTGATTCTGAACTTTTTGTCTGCTTCGACTCAGACTGACGTAGTAGCTGACGTTCAAGGGCGTCACGCGCTCCTAGGGGTTTATGGGTGACGTCCTGGAATTCACTCCCTCTGGTTCCGCTTAAGGTGTGTAAGGCAGTGAGAATGGCCCCGGGTGGAGTTTGATACAGTTCTCTTTTCCGCTTATTTATTGAGCTCTAATTCGCATATCCTAGAGGTCACCGTTTCAAAGTGTACAATGTGGTGGGTTTTAGTCTGTTCACAGACAGGTGCAGCCATGACCAGCTGTCTGGTACCAGAACATCTCCTCACCCCAAAAAAGAAGCCTTGTACCCATTGGCAGTCTCTCATTCCGTCTCTCCCCCCAGCCCCTGGCAACCACTAATGTACTTTCTTTCTCTGTGGATTTGCCGCTTCCGGACGTATGTAAATGGAATCCCACAGAATCTGTAGCCATCGGTGTCTGGCTTCCTCCACTCAGCATCATGTTTTCAAGGGCAGGTGTCAGGACTTCACTCCTTTCTGTGGCTGAGTAATATTCTGTCCCGTGGATGGACCGCACTGTACTCACCCAGTCATCGGTGGATGGACATTTGGGTTGTTTCTGTTCTTTGGCTGTTGTGAATAAGCTGCCACAAACATTCACATATAGGTTTTTGTATGGACATATGTTTTTAATTCTCTTAACAGCCGCCTAGGCGTGGAATTGCTGGGTCATATGGTAACTCCATGTTGAACTTTTGAACAACTGCCAGACTCTTGTAAAGTGACTGCGCCATTTTACGTTCCTACCAGCTATGTATTACTTACTTTTTTTTTTTTTTTAAGTAAATCGTTTTTTTTAAAAAGTGAATCATTCACCCACACTGGTGCTTCACAACTATTTTTAGTAACAAATCCTTTTCGCCGTCCCTCCTGGCGCCGCACTGACCAGTGCCGGGTCACTGTGGGGAGAACCACTGTGAACGTAGGGCTTTGGCCCCTTTAGAAGAGGAAACGTTTTTTTCCTAGAGTCTGAAATGAAGCGTGCCAGGCAGCTCTGGGGGAGGAGGTCTTTGCTAGGGAAGAAGTTCTGCTTTGTTACCTTATTCCTGTCCATCGACGCTGGCCCACTCTGGGGATTGAGCTTTTTTCCGTGGGGTGTGCAGCCCAGGTCCTGAAAGTTCCAGAGGGAGCACCTGCGCAGCTGCCGCTGCCTGTGGGGGCTCTGCCTCGAGGGCTCCCCCTCGTCAAGGTGCAGAAGATCAGAACCGTTTGCAGACTAGGTGGGGGGACTCCTTCCACGACGTCTGTCAAATCATCAGGAAGTACACGGCAGATATCTTACTATTTTGTCAGCTATACCTCAGTAAAGCTGAGGAGAAAAAAAGTAAAAAAGATGCAGAGCAAAAGCTCTGCCCAGTGTCTGGGTCAGAGAGGAAAGCCACGTGCTTCCCCGGAAGCCGTTGGCAGACACCGGGGTTCAGAGGCGGAGGGCCCTGCGCCTGACACACCCAGGCTCCTCTGTCGTCTGAAAACCTGGCTGACAGTGCGGCCGATGGTCTAGAAATTGGGAGACGGAGAGTCGAGACTAACCCTCTGCCTTTCCCCACGCTCTGCCTGCAGAGAAAAGACACAGTGGGAACGCAGTGCGGAGCACCATGAAGTCCGAGGAACAGAAGCTCAGAGACGCCAGGAGAGGTCCCCTGGCACCTTTTCCAAACCAAAAATCCGAAGCAGCAGAACCTCCAAAAACTCCGACCTCGTCTTGTGATCCTGCCACGGCGGCCGCGGCCAAGCAAGCCCTGAAGAAGCCCGTCAAGGGCAAACAGGCCCCTCGGAAGAAGTAAGTGCCTTCTGGAGCCCTTCCCCTGCGCGGCGCGGCGTGCTGCTTCGGACCGCAGCGGGTGCCAGCCGGGGGCAAGCAGGGCCCGCCCGGCCTCTGCGTCCTCGACGCTCGGGGCCGTGGGTCAGCGCCAGGGACACCGTCACCTGTCAGCATCGGTCTGGTATGAGCCAGAGCTCAGGAGCTCCCCCGCCCCGCCGCACACACACTCGCACTGAGCGTCGGCGGCCTGTCTTTTGACGCTCTGAGGCCCCCTTGGGCAGGGGAGCCTCCGTGACCACAGACCCCAGGGGACAGACGTGTGGAAGTGACATCAGCGCCAGGGAGCCAGCTCCTGAGGAGCTTCGTGCCTCCTGGGTGTGAGTGTGGGTCCACTGCTCACCCTTGTTTTCTCCTCTGCCCTTCCCACCCCAGAGCTCAAGGGAAACCCCAACAGAACCGCAAACTCACGGATTTCTACCCCGTGCGAAGGAGCTCGAGGAAAAGCAAAGCCGAGCTGCAGGTAGCGTCCGCGGCTCTCGTCCTCGCTCTCGGAGGGCAGGACGGGAGCTTTCTCGGGGTCGTCCTGGGGCAGGCGGCCTGCGTGGCCTCGGCATTCTCCTTGGCCTAGTGGGCATCATCTGACGTTTGGGGTCACCGTGAGGCTCGGTTAAGATGCTTCTGTGAAGGAGCGTTGGAGGCTGTAGCCCTGGCACGGGAAGTCCTGCGTCCCCGTAACAGGACGTGCTGGCAGGGCAGTGAGAGCCTGGGGCCTCGGGGAGGGCCGCATGCGCTTTCGGGGCGGGTCTGTCTGCTCCTCACGCTTCCCGTGTCGCGTCTCAAGGTGGTACAGAGCAGTGGCTCGGAAGCCGCGTACTGGTTGTATGACCTTGGGTAGTGCTTAGCTGCTCTGTGCCTCGGTTGCCCTATCTGTAAAATGGGGTAATAGAGCAGTATCTTGTAGGCTTGTTGTTGGGAGGATTCAGTGAGTTCTGCACAAGGAACACTGGGAACCATGCCTAGCCCCTGGAGGCACCGGTTAACTATTAGTACTGCTGCCATTGCTTCCCCATTGTTGTCACTTCCTGTGGCCCCTCTCTCCTAAAGCGGCCTCCGCCCGCGGTGTCTGCAGAGCACGGAGCCGGCAGGCAGTCAGCAGTCGATCAATATTTGATGCGGTGAGGTGTGGTCATTGCCTTTCTGTGGAGACAGACAGACCCGGGCGTGGTCTCCCTGCAGCCCTCTGCCCTCCCACAGCCGCAGAGCCACCTGGGGCTGCTCGGCTTGCCGCCCCCACAGAGAGGCGGGGAAGTTCTGTGTGCACCGCCCCCCCATCCTCCCTCCTTGAAGCCTTGTGGGTTTTAGCATTTCAGTCGGAGCTAGACTCCGGCGTCCTGTGTGTTAAAACTGTAGATACAGGTACGGCAATTCGCATTCTCTTTCTCCGCGTGTTTGAATCGATGAGGCTTCCTTTAAAAGAAATGAGAAAGGGGTCCATCCCCCCCCCCCAGGGAAGCCTTGGCTTTATTTCTTTAGAAAGGCAATGTCTTTCAGCCAAGAACGAGCTGTTATAAAATGCTCGCCTGCAGCGGGAGGCTGTGCTAGGTCACTCTTGAAGACAGCACTGCAGAGGGCGAGGTGGCGCCAGGCCCCAGAGCCCCGGACACCTCCCAGCCGTGGTCGGGGCGGCGGCGCCCGCACCAGGAGCACTGGGGCCGCGCCCAGGCCTGCCGTGGGCTGCAGAGCAGGGGCAGCAGAGTGGGCCTTTTTAATAAAAAAAGGAAAGGCTTTTCTGGCCGGAGGAGGGGAAGGCTGCCACGGACGTGCTGCAGGTCTGCAAAATGTTGCAGCAGGTGAGCAGAAGGGAACAGAGACTCGCTCCTCCGAAGCTTGGTCTGCAGCATAGTAAGCCTTGCCATGGCAGCAAAGAGCCAGTGGCGAGGGAGAGCCGTGCTGTGCTCCCCTGGTTTGGGTTGGCTCTCCTGCGTGTGCGCCACGGCCAGGTGGTGGCTGGCCAGGCGGTAAGGCGGTTGTTGGCTGGGGCGGAGAGGCTGTGGCCGGCGGGGACAGTGTCTTGTCTTGATGGCACAGGTAAAGCTCGAGGGGGGAGCAGCTGGGCCTCATCTGAGAGGTGAGGTCAGTCCTGACCTGCCTGCTCTTTGGGGCCCCAGAAACCAGGGCCCAGGCACATGGGGCATAAGAGGAGTCTGGGGGTAGCCAGGGGAGAAACTAAAATTAAAACCTTTGCAGATACTTAATTGGGTTTGAAGGCAGAGCAGCCAGAGCCAGAGTCAGGGAAGAGGGTGGACACTGGGCCTTGGAGAGATGCCCTGAGCCCCTTGTTGCTTCGCTGCGGGGGCCCCTTAGCTGGCTGGCCTAGTTGTGGGTGGGGTGACAGCCTGCACGGGGGCAGGAACTGTGCCTGTTGGCAGTGCCCTGGCTTCTTCCTCCCCAGCCCAGCCCCAGGCCTGATGTGCAGAGCAGCCCCGACCTAATTCAGACCTTGCTTACCTCCCACTCAGTCTGCCTCCAGCCCCCCATAGGCTGCTGCCTGAATTCTCTTTCGGAAGCCTGGAGCTGGGTGATACGTGTCCCCAAGCGCTGAGCCTCTAGAACAAAACTCAGACTGTGCCTCTGCATTCAGGGCATCTAGCCCGGTCCCAGCTCCCCCCAGCTCAGCTCCTTGTGTCTCAGTCGGTCATGGCAGGAAAGTCCTCGGGTGCCTAGCCCTCCGTCACTCCCGGTTACAGAGCTTACTGTACTTCTCCCTGGTCTGGTCTCCTCCGCACACTAATAATTTCTCAGCAGGGTGGTTGTGTGTGTGATGTGTGTGTGTTGATGCCATTGCTTTGAGGGCTTACTATGTGCCAGGCACTGTTGTAGCCCAGGATATTCCACGGCATACAAGATCAGGCCCCAGTCCTCAGGAGCTTATATTCAGGTGGGGAGCGATCGACAACTTAAAAAAAACAACCAGAGAATAAGATCATTTTGGATAGTCCTTTGACATTTAATAAAACAGTGGTTTGGAAGCACGGTGTGGCTGAGGCTATGTTAGCTACGGTAGTCACGAAGGTTTCAACCAAGGAGGTGCCTTTTGAGCAGAGCTTGGAAGGAAGGGAGGACACAAGCCAGATGAATGGATTGCGGAAGGGGTATTCCAGGCTGGGTGAAGAGCACGTGCAAAGGCCCCGAGGCAGAAACAAGCCTGGCCCTATAGGAGAGTCAGCCAGTGTGGCCAGAATGTGGAAGCAAGGGTGAAGATGGCGGATGCGGCAGGGCCTGGACCCTCCAGAACCTCATAGGATTTTATCTCTGTAGCAGGGGGAAGGTATGGAAAAGCTTTTACTTCTCTCTCTCTTTTTTTTTTTAAGATTTATTTATTCATTTGAGAGCGGGGGCGGGGCAAAGGGAGAGGGGGAGAGAGAGTCTGAAGCAGACTCCCACTGAGTGCAGAGCTGGACGCAGGGCTCGATCTCGTGAGATCATGACCTGAGCCGAAACCAGGAGTTGGACACTCAGCAGACTGCACCCCCCAGGCGCCCCAAGTTTTTGCTATTCTCTAAATAAGCTTTTTATTTTGGAATAATTTTAGATTCATAGAGGAGTTGCAGAGATAGTACAGACTACTCCCATAGACCCTTTACTCAGTTTCCCCATCACTAACACCTTACATACACTGTCCTGGTACATTTGTCACAATGAACCAACATCGATTGACCCATTACTATTGGGGAAGGGACAGAGGCAGAGGGGACGCGGGACTCGATCCCAGGACCCTGGGGTCATGACCTGAGCCGTAGGCAGACGCTTAACTGACTGAGCCACCTAGGCGCCTCATATTTTATTTTTTAAAGATTTATTTATATGAGAGTGAGTGGGGGGGGGTGGGAAGGGAAAAGAGAGAGAGACTCTCAAGCAGACTCCCTGCAGAGCTCAGAGCCCAGTGGTGGGGCTCTATACCGTGACCCCAGGAGATCATGACCTGAGCCAAAACCAAGAGTCAGATGCCAAACCGACTGAGCCGCCCAGGCGCCCCTTACGTACGTTTTTACAAAACCCCTCTGGCTGCTGCGCGAGGAACGGAGTGAAGAGAGTGGTCGGAGCGGACTCTAGGAGCCCGGGGAGGCGCCCATGGCGTGGCTGGAAGGTGGCCATGGAAGAGCCGGGACGTGGGCTGGATGCAGGGGTATCTGGTGTGGCTCTTACGCAGTGTCCGTAAACCCGCAGAGGCCACAGGAGTTCAGTACATCCACGTGGAGAGGGATCGGGAAAGTCCATGTGCGCTGCAGGCCGTGGCCACTGGCTCGGCGGGGTCTGTGCTCAGCGACGGGTGGAGGCCTTGCCTGTGTGCCCAGCTGTGGCAGCCGCTGGAGGGCCTGGGCTTCTGTTTGGTGTCTGTGTGCCTCCCTGTGCCTCCCTGTAGTCCTGGGCACGGACGGAGCATGGGACTTGGATCTGGGAGGAAGGTGGTGGCCCTAAGTGGCAGGTGAGGCCAGGAGCGTCCACTCCTGTCTAACTTCTTTGCTCAGGGTGGTACTGCCTCTTGGGGGTGGGAGGCCCTATTCTCATCCGTGGCAGTGGCTTCATGGAGACTCAGGTCAAAGTTCCTAAATCAGGGTGTCTACAGGAGCCATCAGACAGGAAGGACGCGGTGTACACTGGCCTCTTCGAAAGGCACAGCATCTCGTCTGCCCCAACTGATGTTGTATGAAGTCAGAGTCCTGATTTTTACATGTCGGCAGTGTAGGTAGTTTGAAATAGACTGTACGTGCCAGATAGAACGTAGACCCCAACCCAATTCTGCATTCGGGCCACCACTGTGTCCCTCCTGGTCCATTTGAGCCCTAGGTGGCCCATTGTCCACAACAGACGGACAGTGAGAAACGGATGGGGCAGTGGGGACGTGGGCATCTTTGGGGACTGATGTCACGGAGGCCAGCCGTGAGTGACCCTGCGGGAGCTCCAGGCTGCCCAGAGTGGCCCAGGAGAGAATGCTGAAGTACTTCTTGTTTTTCTTCCCTCCACCCAGTCTGAAGAAAGGAAAAGAATAGACGAGTTGATTGAAAGTGGGAAGGAAGAAGGAATGAAGGTAAGGGGCAGCGGGGCCTACTGCTCGGAGGCTAAGGCTGGAGCGTCCCCCCGGCCCTGCTCCTCAGCTCCTAGCAGCCGGCGGGCTGCCAGAACCCCGTAACGGCCACTGCGACTAGTCAGACTCTTTGGTTGTCAAGGGGCCAGATACTAAATCTCTTCAGGGAACGTTTCAGGAAGGAAACATTAATGGCCTTTATATGGGAAACGTTGTCCTGAGAAAACTTTTTAAAATTGCAGTAGCATATGTATAACACATAAAACGTACCTTTTTAATTCGTTTAAAGCGTACAATTCAGTGTCATTAAGTACATTCACGGCGTTGTACAGCCATCATCCCTGTCTAGTCTAGTTCCAGAACTTTCTCATCCTCCCAGATGGAAACACTACGCCCAGTAGCCATCTGCACTCCCCCAGCCCCGGCTCTGTGCCTATAGATTTGCCGTTCTGGACATTTCATACAAACACAGTCACAGAGTAGATGGCCTGTTGTATCTAGCTTTCTTTCATTTAGCATGAGGCCTGGGCAAACTGATACATTTTTCCTAAACTGTGTTTTCCTGGGAAATGACAGGGTCCAAGAAATCGCCTCTTCTCAGATATTGCAAGCACATTAGGTGGATGAGAGGGGCGGAGCCTACAGTGGCCGCCAGGTGGGTCTGGGCTGGGACTCCAGGGTCAGAAAAAAGCCTCAGTTCCACCCACCCATCTAGGAGGACCCGAATTTAAGTCTGGGTCCCTCAAACAGTCACCTTGCAACCCCACTTAAAATGGAGCGAGGAGAGGCATGGGAGGGTAAATTGCAGAAAAAAGGAGACACTTGGAACACGGGGTCCTACTACTCCCCAGAAGAGGCCACGTATGTGGATATGAGTCGGTCTTTACCACTTTCCAGCCACATGGCCTCGGACGTGGTTCTGTCTCTCCGAGCCTCTGTTTTCTCGTCTGCAAAATGGGGCAACACCCACTCAGCAGATCTCTCAGGAGGCTCAGATGTAATGGTGCTTTGCAGAGGGCACAAGGGGCCTTTTTGGGGTGATCGATTGCGGGGATGGCTGCACAACCATACACGTTTAACAGTACCGTTGTGCCGTGTCCGTAAAGGGAGCGGGATCTAGAGCATACCTCAGCAAAGCTGTGAAAAGAAGGTGGGCGAGCCCAGGCAGCCGGCCACGCGTGAGGTCAGGGAGCAACGCTTCTCCTCACCTCTCAACAGATTGACCTCATTGACGGCAAGGGCAGGGGTGTGATCGCCACCAAGCAGTTCTCCCGGGGCGAGTTTGTGGTCGAGTACCATGGGGACCTCATCGAGATCACCGACGCCAAGAAGCGGGAGGCCCTGTATGCACAGGATCCTTCCACGGGCTGCTACATGTACTATTTTCAGTATCTGAGCAAAACCTACTGGTAAGTCCGCTGGAACTTCAGGTGGCTTCCCTGCGCCCTGGCAGAGAGGACAGGCCTCAGGCCGGGAGCCACGGGAACACCCTGCTTCTTCCTCTTGCTCCTGCTTCCTGTTTCGTTCTTGCTACGTTTTTTTCAAAGCCACGAAGCCGCTTTCCCCCCATTTGCCATTTTCACATTTGGGATCAGAGCCGTTCTGGCTGCCATCTGACCAGACGAGAAGCAGGACTAGTCGGTGACAGCCCGCTCCGAGGCTCACCAGGCCGCTCCCTGGTGGCGCTCGGCCAGGGCAGCTCTAAAAATCACTGACTGCTCCTTTCCCCGTATGGCCAGTGCGCTTGATTGGGTTTTTTTTTTATTAGGCTGTCTTTTTCCGAACAGTTTTATGTTCCCAGCAAAATGGAGCAGAAGGTACGGAGAGTTCCCGACGCCCCCTGCCTCCCCACACACAGCTCCCCCCACCACCAGCAGAGCTGGTTTTTATTCATTTATTTATTATGCACTTGCCTCATGGGCCCCCCACAAAGAGCCTTTGCACTCCTGTCTCCTCCCACCCCTTGACTATCTCACCCAGTGCCTCCCTGGGCTCTTAAAAATGTTTTTTTGATTTAAATTGCTTTCCCCCAAACGTGGCTATAAATCGACATCCCACCAGAGTCCAGAGCTGGCTGTGACTGGGATCAAAAGCCTCTTTATCAATTTAATCCTCTGTTGCCCTCCCTCCCGCCAGTGTGGATGCAACTAGAGAGACAAACCGCCTGGGAAGACTGATCAATCACAGTAAATGTGGGAACTGCCAAACCAAACTGCACGACATCGACGGCGTGCCTCACCTCATCCTCATCGCCTCCCGCGACATCAAGGCCGGGGAGGAGCTCCTGTATGACTATGGGGACCGCAGCCGGGCTTCCATCGAAGCCTACCCCTGGCTGAAGCATTAACCTCCCCGTCCTCCCCGCCCCTCCCTTCTTCCATGGACAAAGTGCCCTCAAAGGGAATTGATTTTTTTTTTTACACACTTAATCTTAGCAAATTACTTCAGATGTTTTTAAAAAGTATATTAAGATGCCTTTTCACTGTAGTATTTAAATATCTGTTACAGGTTTCCAAGGTGGACTTGAACAGATGGCCTTATATTACCAAAACTTTTATATTCTAGTTGTTTTTGTACCTTTTTTGCATACAAGTCACACGTTCGTGCTTCCCGTGCATGCAGTCAAAGATGCAGCACAGGTTTTAGAGAAAGAGCGAACATGAACTAGGAAGCTGGGTGACTCCCGCCTCCTGCGAAGAGCCAGGACTCTCCTCCCCACACCCCCGCCGGCCACGCGCAGGCCACTCCCCGAGGACGCGGCCTCCCGAGGCCCAGCGGGGTGTTCCCAAGCTCTTGTTTTCCTGACGTCTGGACAGGCGCACATGGAAGTGTATGAATATTTTTTAAAAAGGTTTCACAGTAAGCTAGTCTTCCCCTCTGCTTTCTCGAAAGCTTACTGACCCAGTGGCCCCCGGGCGTGGGCCGAGCCTAGGTTTACTCTTCCACAGGCTGCCGCTTTTCTGGGCACCTCGAAGCATCAGGGCGGGTAATCAGAGTAGATGTGGGCAGGGAAAAGCATTGCTTGCTCGCCCTGCCGGGGCAGGGTTTCCCAAAACTGGGTTAATTCTTTATAGAAATGTGAACACTGAATTTATTTTAAAAAAATAATAATAAAAATTTAAAAATTTAAAAAAGACAAAAAAAAAAAAGAGAAAAAACCACAGAAAACAACTTACATGTATATAGGTCTTGAAGTGAGTGAAGTGGCTGCGTTTTTCTTTCTTTTTCTCTTCTTTTTTTTTTTTTTTTTTTTTTGGTTTTTGTTTTTGTAGAAGAGATTTGAGATGGTACTCTATTCTAATCAAAAATAAAAGTTTTGTAGCGGGACCAGAAATTACTTACCCATTACCCCCCTCCCCCCCACCCTGACCCGATTCCAATGGGTTGAAAGTTCTAGACCTGCTGTCAGGCTTTCTGTTTGTCAGACCGCCTGGTGTCCTTCCTGCAAAATTGAAGATGCAGCCATGAACCGAAGGGGGAGCCCACAGACCCTGAAATGCAGGGCCCCCACCGCAGCTGCTGTTGCGCAGGGTAGTGGGCTGGCCCACAGCAGCCCAGGGATCAAGGCCAAGGGTAAAGTTTTCACCTTGACTGTGATGCAGGAGTAGGTAGCTTCCTCCTCCCTCCTGAAGGGGGACCTATTCTCCCTCTGTTAACCTGCAGTCCAGGGGGCCATGGCTCCAGATCCATGATCTGGGGTCTCCCGGCCTCCCCTGGTCCCAGGTAAATGTGAATGGAGACAGGTATGAGAGCCTGTCCTCAACGTTGATGCCCCCCCGGCCTCACCACGGTGCTACCTGAGAAAGTCTTCCCCCCCCACACCCCACATTTGCCTGGTCAGTGGTCAGAGAATTGGAGGAGGATCCGACAGAGTGTGTAAATGTGAGATAAAATGTCTTGGTTGTACCTGTTTGTGGTTTAGCTTTGTATTTAAAAAAAAAAAAAAGGAAATAACTTGAAAATTATTTGTCATCATAAAAATGAAACAAAAATTAAAATATTTATTGCCAGGCGAGGCCACCTGCGTGTCTTTCTGTTTTTTATAAGGTAGAGATAGAGGATTGGATTTTTGCTTTATTTTACAAAAAGGTTACAGAGCAGGGGTACCCAGCTGGCTCAGTTGGTAGAGCATGCAACTCTTGATCTCAGGGTTGTGGGTTCAAGCCCCATGTTGGGTGCAGAGATTACTTAAAATCTTAAAAAAAAAAAAAAGGGGGGGGTTTACACAGCAGTATGTGTGTGTTTTGGTGAATGTCCTCCTAGGGGACAGTGTGTTCATTTGTACAGTGGGGGTCATAGGTGCCAGAGAAGATTAAAAGCTAATGCATGTTGAATCCTCCCTTAGAACACCTGGCATCAACTGTGCCCTCTTGTGCGGGAAGTCCCTCTTACCAGTCCAGATATCTGTACCCACCGCACCCCCCACCAGCCGCCCACACTCCAGGTGGATGGGGACAGTGGATAGAGTCCTTGGTTGACAAGCAGGAGATCTGGCGCCAGCACCAGCTGTGTTTGGCATCCTGTCACCTTGCACAAAACCCTTTCCTTTTCCGAAGCTTGACCATCACCCGGGCACAGCCTCTGCCCCGCTGACATGCAGGGGTGTCCTGAGGATTCAGCCGTCGTGGATGCATACATGTTCACCTTGGAACAGGGTGGCCTGGTGGCCAAGTGCACTCAGCCCTGGAACAGCCAGCTCTGTGACCTTGGGCAGGTGACAGCTCTGGGTGCCATTTCTCTCCTCCGCAACATGGAGCAGTGCTGGTGCATGAGTGCGGGTGACCATGTTACACGAGTTAGGACAGGAAAAGCATGGGGAGCACTGCCTTGCACCTAGCTACCCCTCCGGCATCCATGTTTGCTGTTAGGATTGAAACTTGCCTTTGTTTCGGGGCGCCTGGGTGACTCAGTCGGTTAAGTGTCTGGTTAAGTGTCCAACTTTTGATTTCGGCTCAGGTCATGATCTCAGGCCCAGGGATCAAGCCCCACGCCCCCCCCCCCCAGCAGGGAGTCTGTGTCTCCCTCTGTCCCTCCCCCTCCCCCTGCTCGTGCTTTCTCTCTCAAATAAATAAAATCTTAAAAAAAAAAAAAAAAGAGGGGCACCTGGGTGGCTCAGTCAGTTGGGCATCTGCCTTCGGCTCAAGTCATGATCTTGGGGTCCTGGGATCAAGCCCTGCATCAGGGTCCCTGCTGGGCGGGGAGCCTGCTTCTCCCTCTGCCTCTGCCGGCCACTCCCCCTGCTTGTGCGTGCTCTCTCTCTGTCGATTAAATAAAGATCTTCAAAAAAATTAAAAAAAGAAAAGAAGGGAGGGAGGAAGGAGAAAGAAGAAGGGAGGAAGGAGAAGGAAGGAGAAAGAAGAAGGAAGGGAGGAAGGGAGGGAAGGAACTTTGTGTTGTTTCTACCGTTCACTGTTTACAAGTTCCCCGGGACTGACAGCTAAGAGCCTCTGGGCTCTGATATTTAGTTGCTGTATTTATTTACTCATTTTTTAAAGACGATTGGTACAGCTACCACTTCTTGTGCCTTGTGAAACCTGGCTTGGAAACCCACATTTCAGCCAGTTGCTCCGGGTGCTGGGTTTGGCAAAGGAAGCCCGCAGTCTTCCATGGTCACACCGGGTCCCAGCTCTGGGAGAAACGCTCCCGCCACTTACCTTCTGGAACTCCCACACCCCAGTGTCTGATTTGACCAAGAGTTGCTAAAATCTGAGCATTCTTTATTGTCATCTTTTTTTAGTCTCCCCCAGGATACACAGGAACCAGAGCTGTTTTAACGTGACATTTCTCTCTGAGTGGGTTTTCTTACCTTACCTATCTCCACCAGGGAGAAGGAGGCAGCTGAGCGTTTATACAGGGGGGACCCCAGGTCTGGAAATGCAGGTGATATGTATAAATGGCTTATGGACAGCAACACACAATGATCTTCTGTCTGCTTCTAGACTTTCTGGCAGCCCTACAGCCTGGAGACGGAAACTGAAGCTAGAATGGCTCAGGTGTGGGGAGGTGGGCTGCCATGGCTGGGACTCTAGGATGTTACCTGTCATTCTCAGGAGCTGAGTCTGCTCTGCAGCGTACCCCCGCCCCCCGGTCTCGCTGCCCCCGTGTGCGCTCTGTCCAGCCTCTGCGTGGGGGTTCTGAAGGCAGGGTGCAAGGGTGCATAGATCCGTTTTCCCAGCTGGCTCTCACCTCCAGGGTGCAGAAACCTTTCTCCTCCCTCCCCCTGTGAAGACGGGAGCACCCCGTGAGGATGGCAGTGTCATCTGGGGTCAGAAATCAGGAGCCCCTAATTGAAGGCTCTGCCAAGATGGCATTCGGGACCGGCCTCAGCGGGGCCAGTGTTTCTCGGGAGGCAGAGTGGGTGAAGCCTGGATTGTGGAGTTTACCTGTGCGTTCAGGTCCGACTTCTACCACTTTGGAGCTCGGACCCTGGACGAATCCCTCAGCTCCGCTGTGCTGTCCCCTTGGGTGTTCCACGGGAATGATGTCCCCATCCCGCAGAGGTACACTGAGGCAGTAGGCAGAAGGTCCTCCAAGTGGTGCAGGCAAGACACGCATTATTAACATTAGTGCTCTTTGGAGAAGAGGGGCACGTGGCACGTTGCAGGGGAGGAGCCCAGGCCTTAGAATCGGGCCACACGTGCATCTTGGGCAACCACTTCCTAGCTCTGTGACCTCGTGTAGGCTACTTTCATCTTTTAGAGTTTCACTTTCCGAATCTGTAAACTGGCAGGTTAGTGCTGGTCCCCACCTCCCTGAGTTGTTCCAGGAATAAAGGAGGTAATCTGTGCAGCAGGCAGAACATTCCGTAAGCCAAGGTCAGTCACTAGCACGGCCGGCTCACAGGATGTGTCAGCAGGCCCATCAGTTTCTTTGCAAAGCTCAGCCATCTGTTCCCTATGGACTGTATTTCATTGAATCCTAAATACATCCCCCCCTCATTTTAACATCTTTGAAATCAGGATGAGTCTTAAAATCAATAGCATCTTGACGTTATAATTTGTCCCGTTTTTCTAGCACCGTTTGTTGAAAAGACTGTCTTTTTCCCATTGTCTATTCTTGCCTCCTTTGTCGTAGATCAATAACCATATAAGTGTGGGTTTATTTCTGGGCTCTCTCTTCTGTTCTGTTGATCTGTGTGTCTGTTTTTGTGCCGGTACCAGACTGTTTTGATTACTATAGCTTGATGGTATATCTTGAAATCTAGGATTGTAATGGCTCCAGCTTTGTTCTTCTCTCTCAAGATGCTTTGGTTATTGGGGGCACCTCGTGGTGCAGTCAGTTGGGCATCTGACTCTTGGTTTCGGCTCAGGTCGTGATCACCCGATCATGGGATCGAGCCCCGCATCAGGGTCCACAATCAGTGCAGAATCTGCTTAAGATTTTCTCTCTCCATCTCGCTGTGCCCCTCCCCACCATGCTTGCTCTCTCTCTCTCTCCCCCTCTCTAAATTAAATAAATCTTAAAAAAAAAAAAAAGATGCTTTGGTTAGTTGGGAACTTTTGCCAAAAAAAATAATAATAGGAGCCCCTGGGTGGCTCAGTCAGTTAAGCATCTGACTCTTGATTGCGGCTCAGGTCATGATCTCAGGGTCATGGGATCGAGGCCTGCATCAGGCTCCATGCTCAGTGGGAAGTCTGCTTGAGATTCTGTCTCTCTCCCTCTGCCCCCCCCTGTGCATGCTCTCTCTCTCTCTCTCAAATAAATAAATAAATCTTTAAAAAATAATAATAAGGGGTGCCTGGCTGGCTCACTCGGTTAAGCAACTGTCTTTGGCTCAGGTCATGATCTCAGGGTCCTGGGACTGAGCTCCATGTCAGGCTCCCTGCTCGGTGGGGAGCCTGCTTCTCCCTTTCCCTCTGCTGCTCCCCCTGCTTGTGCTTTCTCTCTCTCTGTCAAATAAATCAAATCTTTAAAAAAAATAATAATTTGCAGGATTTTTTTCCTCTCATAGCAACACACAAAATACTGGCGAGACACTTAGAGTTGCTGAAATATATATGCACTACATACACACCACCATATAAATACGTATACGTACATATGTACAGTTGACAGATTTGGGAACCGAGACTCTGAAAGGTTAAAGCACCTTATACAAGGTCGCATAACTCAAGAGACCACTCTAAAACACTCAGAGAAAGTATAAAAGTCATTTCACTTTAATACAAAATCATGTAAAGAAAGTCATGTTAGTAAAATCAAATGTTCACTAAATCTCTGTGAAATCATCACTGGAATGTCAATACCATTTTTTCCTGCATTCTCTCCTCCCCTCTCCCTTTGGGCTCATGAATTTCGCTGGTAAAGACCCAGGTCATCTGTGAGACCAGACAAGCAGAACGCACATCTGCGTACTGGAGGCCCCTCCGGGTGGCTGATGTGAAGCAGGAAATGGGCCTTGTTTTGCTTTCCTTCTGTTTTCTTGATTCCTTTGTGCCGCTTCCCCGGCTCTGGCCAGGCCTTTAGGGGTGTCCAGTTCTGTGGCCCAGGAAAAAATGATAATGAGAGAGCCTCACCTCCTTCCTCCTTGGTGGCTTTCAGGGGAGACAAATGAGCAAGTACAGTGAGTACACGTGGCACTGAGAGATGAGTTTGGAAGTCGTGGCGCATTGCCTTCCTGAGTCCGAGAACCACTGTCTCGGTCGTGGCTTTCGATCTATATCTGCTTCCCTGAACGGAAAGAGAACCTGGATATAGAGAGAGGAGGGTCAGAGGGCACAGACAGAACAAAGCAAGGGGTGCAGAACCCTGCAGAATCCGTGAGAGGTTCTTGCAGGCCATTGACTCGAACATTTGCTCAGGGCTCAGTGGGGGCAGGCACTGTTCAGGGGCTTTCCATCTATCAGCTCATTTTACACTCAAAACACCTCGATGAGGGAAGTGCCCTTGATGTCCCTATTTTATAGATTAGCAGCCTGAGGTCCTGCAAGGTTCAGTAACAGGCCCAAGGTCACACAGGAAGTTGTAGAACCAGGAGTTGGACCCGGAGCTACCTACGCACTGTGCTATGTGGAAAAATGGTGTTCGAACGTTTTTGTTTTTTAATTTCAGGAGGTTTTATTGTGGAGGAAGCATCCGTGTTACCTACAATTATAAACCGGATCTTTGCAATGAATAAAGATTGGCATGTAAATTCTTAGATAAAACCTAGGTATGCCCTAAGACATGAATACCAAACGTTCAGTGTTTTCCCCCTCATATGCAAAGTTTTGAAAAGGAAGAAAGCTATCTGGGGTTGATCACAACATTCGATCTCACTGCTAGTTGCAGCCAGGAGAAAGACCCAGAGCTGGCTGCTGGGGTGGAAAGCCAGTGACCAGGAATATGGGCTGGTGCTTCTTGTCAAAGACAACCCACCGCCCCAGCACTGTTAGCAGCTCTGCTCGCAGTGGGTGGGGCGGGCCCTGCACTGGTGTTTGGACACGGGCCTTAGGGCTCAGCCATCCTCCCCTGAACCTGTACATACCGCCCCCCCCACCCGCCAGCTCCCTGTGTCAGGAATTGACATCATCCCCCGCCTCGTCATTCATGCCAGGAACCCGGGAGTTTTCTCAGCTCCTCCCCCCCATCTGCTATATTTTAGTCATCATGCCCCAAATATGTTCCTAATCCCAACACTCCTCATCTCCTCCACTCCCCCCCCCCCAGTCCAAGTCACCATGATGAGCACAACAGCCTTCCCACCACCCCCTACAATCCACTCACACGGCAGCCAGAACGACCGTGTCACTATACAGAACTAAGTCATTCCTCAGCTTACACCCCTCCGTGGCTTCCAACCGCCTCAGGATAAAGGCCAAAGTCCTTCTTAGCATGACCTACTTCTTCAGAAAGCCATTCATTCATTCATTCATTCATTCATTCTATTAGCTTAATGAGCTTGTCTGACCATGAAATTGTGGCCCCATGCTCATTAGACACATGACCTTAGGCTGTCTCATGCACAGAACAAACATTTATTTTTGCCATATCAGACTCAAACTCTAAGGGGCCCGAAGAACTCTCCTCCGAGAGGCACAAAGACACCAGGAGTTTACATCTCCTGCTCAGCCAATAGAAGTGCTAACAAATCTCTTCAGAGGTGACAGCCGGTGTGGCTTGGAGATGCTCTTTCCTTCATCTCCTTAACTCAGGAGAACCTTCCTTAGGAAAGAAACACTTCCCCAGGCCCTGCTTTGAGTCGGTCCCCCCACACCTTCTCCACAAAGCAGCCAGGGTGAGTTTTTCCACGTAAATACTAGTCATGTCACTCTCCAGCTTAAAACCCTCCAATGTCTTCCCAAAGTGCTCACCGTGAACCTCAAGGTCCTCACTGGGAACCCCTGCCCCCTGCCCTGACTGACCTCGGGCCTCACTCCATTCTCCGTGCTTCTCTCCCGCCTCAGGCCTTTATACCTGCTGTTCCCTCTGCCAGAAATGCTCTTCCCTCATGTCTTTATGGTCTTTCAGGACCCAGCCTGAATGTCACCTCCTTATAGAAGAAGCCTTCCAGGACTCCCCAAATCTGAAGTCGCCCCCCCGTCAACTTTGCTCTCAGCAGCCTATTTAATGGATATCTGAAATGGTCCTGTCAATACACTTCCTTACCGGCTCACTCTGACTCCCCTGCTGGAACGGAAGCAGCATGAAGGCAGGGGCTCTGTCTTGTCCACTGCATCCCCAGGACCTAAAACAACGCCTGGCACATGGCAGGCCCCCAGTAAACATGTGTTGAAGGGATGAATTATTTTGGTTTCAGGTGATCTTGTCTGACAAAGCAGTTTTCATGCAGGCATTCCAGAAAGTCTGGTAATACTTAACTAAACTATGTGTGTGCGTACTCTGTGGGCTGCTTGCCCCTCAGATTCATCTCATCCCTTCTCTGCTCTAGGAGGCCAATCTCTGTGCATGGCAGCAACAACCTTCTTCCCCTGTCGTCCAGCTTCAGGCTGCGCTCAGCCAATGGGAGGCCCCGGCAGGAGCTGGGAAGGTGGGGAGGGGGGCGTATTGATGCCCTGGTGGCCTCCCCACCAGGCCTGGTCTTACTGGCTGCTGTGTCCCTCTGCTGACCCCCCCTCATAGCTCCCTCAGCCCAGCTGCCATGCTGGGGTGCTTCTCTATCCCTGGCACCTTTCAAAGTGTGATCCGAGGGTTCTCCACATCAGAGTTGCCTGGGGAATTCATCAGAAATACAGATTTCTAGGCTTCATCCTAGACTTGACTTCTGAGAATCTGATTTTAAACAAGTACCCCACATTCTATGGTTTGAGCCCCAGCACCGAAGAAACGAGGGAGCATAAACACTATGGGAGTATTCAAAGGAAATCATGTCATGTGTCCCAACGATGGGAGACACAGGGTCCTCTAAAGTTGGAAGTAAGAGGGGCTCAGTCCCTCAGTCAGTTAAGCGTCTGCCTTCAGCTCGGGTCATGATTCCAGGGCCCTGGGATCGAGCCCCGCTTTGGGCTCCCCGCTCAGCAGGTAGTTTGCTTCTCCCTCTGCCCTTCTCCCTGCTTGTGCTCTTTCTCTCTCTCTCTCAAATAAATAAATAAAATCTTAAAAAAAAAGTTGGAGATAAGAGAGATAATGAATCAGCCACCCCTGCCCTTCCACACATGACCCCAAGATCAAGAGTCACATGTTCCTCCAACTGAGCCAGCCAGGTACCCCATGAATCCCCCTTAAACTCTAATAATTATTGTTGTTTTTCTTGTTGTAGTAATAGTATTCTATCATAGGAGAGAGTAGTGTAGAATCTGGACCTCCTTGGGTTCAAATCCTGACTTTACTATTTACTATCTGGGTGACCTCAGGCAAATTACTTTGCCTCTCAGTATCCACCTGTAGAATGGAGTTGATGGCAGCTCCTACCTCACAGGGTCACCGTGAAGAGTCAATGAATTAATATATGTCAAGTGCTTAGACTACTGCCTAACAGATCTCCTGACTGCCCAGCCCCGAATTTTCCTATCAGCTCTTAGCCGCACCAACCAGGACGTCCCCACCCTGGGTAGCTGGCCAGCCTCCTCGGGCCTCCACTCCTTCCTTCAGCAATGATTTAGTGGCAATGGGCAGCAAGTAACTTACAGCTTCCTTATGATTGTCTTCTCCTCCTTGTTACTGCTGGCCTTGCTGGTCCTGGCAACAAGGGTGTCTTTTTCTCTTCTTCCTCCTGGGCCTTCTCTTGGTGGAATCAGACCACTGTGGAAAGGGGGACAAATAAATGGGTTGTTTTATCGCAGACCTTCTGTCTGTGCAGCTCTGAAAGTGAAGTGTCTTAATAATAATTATTATTACATTAGTAATATTATCATTGAAAGCTAGAGTCAGAGAGATTCTGCTTCTAATAAGGAGAATCTTCCCCCCACCTTTCCAATGTTGATACCTCTTCTTTCTTTCTCTTGTCTAACTGCATTGGCTTGTACTTCAAGCTTCTCCACTTTCTAGGAATAGGACCACATATCAATTCTCCAACTTAAGCCTTAATTTTCTAATCAGTAAAAGGAGGATAGTAAGAGGGATGCCCGGGTGGCTCAGTCAGTGAAGCGGCTGCCTTCAGCTCAGGTCATGATCCTAGGGTCCTGTGATCAAGCCCCATGTCAGGCTCCCAGCTCGGCGGGGAGCCTGTGTCTCCCTCTGCCTGCTGCTCCCCGTGCTTGTGCTCTCTCTGACAAATACATAAATAAAATCTTTAAAAAACAATGAGGACAAGAAGAGTAGCTGCCTCCCAGGATTGAGTGACCGAGACAATACATAGCACCTGACACTATGGCAGTGAACAAAACAGACAAAATTATCTTCCATCATGTAATTTATGTTTTTCCATTGGGGAAAGAAGCAGTAAATAAACAAATAAATTGGGGGCGCCTGGGTGGCTCAGTAGGTGAAGCGTCTGCCTTCGGCTCAGGTCATGATCTCGGGGTCCTGAGATCGAGCCCCACCTTGGGCTCCCTGCTGAGTGAGGAGCTTGCTTCTGCCTCTCCCTCTGCCCCTCCCCACCACTTATGCTCTCTAGCTCGCTCTCTCTCCAATAGGTAAATAAAATCTTTAAAAAAAATAAATTAAGTAAAATAAAAGATACAGTAAGTCAGATGGTGATAAGAGTTAAATTGATATTGATTGGTAAGATATTGAAGTTAGTTGACTTAAAGAGGACCAGAGTATTTCCCTGGACTTGATGTACAGAAGCTGGAAGAAAGCTGTTCTCTCTCATGTGTTCAGCTGGGATTGCCAGCAGCCATGTTTCCTAAGATTCCTAGGAGGTGTGTCTACAACACAAGACAATGAGGCCGACAAAGAGAAGCAAGGAGGAAAGAAAGAGGCACCAAGTCTCTGGCTCCTCCAAGCCTGAGGCCTTAACTGCAGTTTTTTCTTTATTTCTGAAAGCAGTCCCAAGATCCTTCCCAGCTATGTGGGTTAATAAATTCCCTTTTGTACTTAAGCTAGTTTAAATTGGATTTCTGTCACTTGCAACCAAAAGTAGTCTGACCACAATGCAATGTTTCAATGTATGAAATGCTTCATACATTGCTTGTTATCTCCACTTAGGTATTTTGCTGTGGCACCTGCTGGTTAATTTATACCTATGGTGTTTTCCCCTTCCTGCAGATTGGATTGTGTCCCCCAGAATTCATATGTTGAAGCCCTAAGCCCCAGTGTAATGGTATTTAGAGATGGGGCCTTTGGGAGACAATTAAGTTTAGATGAGGTCAAGAAGGTGGGGCTCCCATGGTTGGATTAGAGCCCTTGGAAGAGGAGACGTCTGAGGGCTTCCTCTCTCTACCGTGTGAAGAAGCCAGGAAGAGTTAGAACTAACCACGCTGGCACCCTGATCTTGGACTTCTAGCCTCCAGAATTGTGAGAAAAAAATGTCTATTGTTTGAATCACCCATTCTATGGTATTTTGTTTTGGCGGCCCGGCAGACTAACACACCTCTTGACACATGAGTGCAAGAGAGTGGGATTCATCCTTCTCTCTCCTTTGCAAGGAATGAGCTCTTATTATTTAATATTATCATTTACATATTTGTTATAGTATTAATACATCATTAATTTACTATTGATAACCCCCTTTTCCATGATCTATTGTTACATAACACCCTAAGCCATAATGATTTAAAACAATGAAGATTTATGATTTCTCACGATGGCTCCATTTCTTATGGCTGGCTTGGCGGGTCACCTGGGGGCTGGGCCAGCTGGGGCTGTCAGCTGGGGCACCTCTGTTCTTTGTGTGACTTCTCCATGGTACTCCCTTGAGCTTCCTCACAGGACTGTGGACTCAAGCATTCCTCGAGGACAAAAAATTCCACGAAGAGAAGAACAGAAGCTGCAACAGGCCTCCCCTAACCTCAGAAGCCAAACAGCATCGGTTCCACCATGCTCCATCAGTCAAGCAAGTCACTGGGCTGCCCAGACTCAAGGAGAAGGAAAACAGACTCTACCTCTTGAGGGGTGGAAAAGACTCAGTGCAGAAGGCAGGCAGGATGGGAGAAATCCATCTTTGGAAGCAGCCTACCACATCTGCCTCAATGAAAAACAATCAGATTTTATTGGACCTCAAAACTGAGGCAGTTGCTAGGAGAATACCTCAGCTGACATGCTGGTTTCTCTAGAATACAGGACCCAAGTGCGTAAACAGAATCCTGCCATCAATTGGCCTGTACCAGATGGGAAGTCTGGTACCTGCTGCTCTCTGGGAATTCAAAACTGGAAATAAAGCGTGTCGCTCTATTCGCTAACAAGCTGCTTAAGCCCCAGCAGTTCAGCCGTTCCTGTTTTTAACTACCTGTGTCTGAAGTACTTATTAAATGAGAGGAAGACAGGTCCTTCCATTAACATGGTTCCATCCTCAGCAGAAGGAAGACAATTAAATTCCTGTTGGCAGAACTCAGCCCTTTTGGATTTGGCTTGCTAGAACATTTTTACTGTACTGTGGCTCCTTTAATGATTCTACATTGAATGAATTTATTTTTTTAAAAGATTTTATTTATTTATTTATTTGAGAGACAGAGACAGAGAGAGAACATGAGTTGGGGGAAGGGGCAGAGGGAGAGGGAGAAGCAGACTCCCTGCTGAGCAGGGAGCCTGACCTGGGGCTCAATCCCAGGATCTGGGGCTCAATCCCAGGATCCCAGGATCATGACCTGAGCTAAAGGCAGATGCTTGACCGACTGAGCCCTCCAGGTGCCCCTGAGTCAGCGTATTTCTTACTTCTAAACTTTCAGAGTCCAAATGTGGCAGGATAACTAAAAGCACAGGCTCTGCTATCAGGTTGCCTGAGGTCACGTCTCACCATTGTCACCACCAGCTAAGGGACTTCAAGCAGGTACCTGACCTGCGTGAACCTTAGAACACCCTGGAGATAACATTACCTTAGCTCACCTTGCTGCGAGCACTACCTGAAATGATGCCTGGCATACACTTAGCAGAGTGCCTGGCGTGTAGTACGCGTTGATAAATAAAAGCCGGCACTGCATTTTTATGCTCTTGGGCTTTCTTTCTGTCTCTAAGGGAATCTGCTTTGTTTAACTCAACGGTTTCCCATAATTATTCGACCACAGAGCCCCCTTTTCAAGAAGCACTTACATGAAAGAAAACATTTTGGGAAACAGGAGGCAGATGTATACAGCAAAGTCCAAACCCGACAGGCCAACAGCTTACTTCCTCTCTTGCTTGTCCTACAACCTTTTGCCTACACGTTATTGTGATTATTTTTAATTAATTATAAGATTTTATTTATTCATTTGAGAGACAGAGACAAAGAGAGCACAAGCAGGGGGAGAGGCAGAGGGAGAAGGAGAAGCAGACTCCCCACTGAGCAGGGAGCCTGATATGGGGCTCGATCCCAGGACCTCGGGATCATGAACTGAGCTGAAGGTAGACCCTTAACCTATCAAGCCACCCAGGCACCCCGTGATTTTTTTTTTTTTTTTAGGATTTTATTTTTCAGTTATCTCTACCCCCAACATGGGGCTTGAACTCATGACCCTGAGATCAAGAGTTGCACGCTCCACTGACTAAGCCAGACAGGTGCCCCTATTGTGATCTTTTTCAGCTTTTAATTTTTTTTTTTAAAGATTTTATTTATTTATTTGACAGAGATAGAGACAGCCAGCAAGAGAGGGAACACAAGCAAGGGGAGTGGGAGAGGAAGAAGCAGGCTCATAGCGGAGGAGCCTGATGTGGGGCTCGATCCCACAACGCCGGCATCACGCCCTGAGCTGAAGGCAGACGCTTAACCGCTGTGCCACCCAGGCGCCCCTCAGCTTTTAATTTTTATATAATTTCAAATTTACAGAAATATTGTAAGATTG
The DNA here is from genome assembly GCF_017311325.1 of Ursus maritimus. Taxonomy (NCBI): domain Eukaryota; kingdom Metazoa; phylum Chordata; class Mammalia; order Carnivora; family Ursidae; genus Ursus; species Ursus maritimus. Next base: position 24,033,874 of record NW_024425897.1, read on the forward strand.
GTATGAAGAATTCCCATATACTTGTTACCCAGAGTCCCCCCCCCAAATTGTTTCTCTGTGTATCTATCTACCTACCTACTTGCCTATCCATCTATCCCTCCTTCCACCCACCCACCTACCCAACCAACCATGCATCTATCTTCTTTCTGAACCACCTGAGTAAGCAGGAGACTTCTCATCCCCTTATTCCTAAATACTTCAGTATATTTGCAAATAATCAAATAGTTCTGTCGATATTTTATTTTCAAGATTTATTTATTTATTTGCGAGAGAGAGAAAGAGAGAGAGAGAAAGTGAGCGTGCCAAGTGAGCAGGAGGAGGAGCGGGGTGGGGGGAGGTGAGAGAGAAAATCCTGAAGCCGAATCCCTGCTGAGCGCGAAGCCCCACACTGGGGCTCAATTCCAGGACTCTGAGATCAGACCTGGGCCGAAACCAAGAGTCGAATGCCTAACCAACTGCACCACCCAGGCACCCCATTTTTTTTAAGTAGGTTCCACACCCAATGTGGGGCTTAAACTCATGACCCTGAGATCAAGACTTGCATGCTCTATCGACTGAGCCAGCCAGGTGACCCTTGCATTTGATCTTTTAAAACCCTGGGTGGCTCAGTCGGTAGAGCTTCTGACTCATGATCTCAGGGTCATGAGTTCAAGCCCCACATTGGGCATGGAACCTCCTTAAAAAAATAAGTAAACAAAAAATAAAAACAAATAAATAAAACAGTAAATCAGATCTTGTCATTTGATTAAAACTTTCCAATGAGTTCTCATTACACTTACAACAAAATTAGAGCCCCTTCCTGGGGCTCACAAGGCATACCTCTCATCCTCTACCTGGGTTCCAACTTCCACCATGTTGGATCTCTTAAATCGGCCACAGTGGTTCCCACCTCAGGGTCTTAGCACTTCTTGCTCCACATTTGCCCTTCCAGTCTTTACATGGTTGGCTGCTTCTTGTCATTCATCTCAGGGGGTCTTCACTGACTGGACCATGTAAAACAGGCCCTCCCCCACCCCCCAGAGCTTTGCTGTCATATGTTACCTTGTTTTGTTTTGTTTAGAGAGGGAGAAAGAGGAGGGGGCAGAGGGAGAGGGAGAGAGAGAATCTCAAGCAAGCATCACACCCAGCAAGGAGCCCGACGCGGGGCTCGCTTCCACAACCCTGAGATGATGATCTGAGCCAAAATCAGGAGTCGGATGCCCAACCGACTGCGCCACCCAGGTGCCCTGTCACCTTGGTTTACATTCTTCAGAGCACTTACCACTATTATCCTGCATGTTCATCTCAGACTTCCTTGTCAATTGCCTGTCTTCCCCCCACACTAGCATGGGCTTTCTCTGTTTTGTTCACTGCTATACCCCGGTGCCAGGAATAGTGCCTGACATCGAGTAGGTCTCCAATAAACTGGCTGAGCGAACATGGAACGGATACATAGCCTGTCAAGGAACGGCAGGCAGGGTGTGGCTCTGCGGTGCCGGAGCGCCCAGGGCAGCAGAGCCCCACCTCTTATAGCACTGCAGCTCCTCCTGCACCACCAGCAGCTGGGACTTGAGCTTGTTGCGCTCCTGGAGCACGTCCCTCAGCTCCTGGAGAGTGAAGCGTGGTCGGTTGGGATCTGTCAGGTCAACCACCATTTTGTCCGGTCCCAGGTTTACCTGCAAGAAAAGATGTTGGTCACTTATCCGGTTTCCCTCGTGAGGATGGACAGTCCACCCCAGAAAGGCAAATTCTGCTTTGTTACTCCCGGGAGCCCTGTCAGATGAGACACTGCCCTCTGGAAGTGCTTGGTGAAGGGCAAACCAGAAGTTCTAAGTACCATTCTCCAAGGAAAGAACGAGGGCTCCCTGGGGAACGGCTGATTCCAGGGCTGGAACGGGGAAATCACAGGATGAACATGGAAACTTCCCTGGTGTAAGGGATAGAGACATATAAAAATGACAGTCTGAAGGAGCTCTCACTGGCCAGACTGAGAACAATTTGAGTACCAAAATGAATAGTAACACAATAACCCTTCCAATAAAAAGAGAATTCAGGAGTTTATACTTAAAATGTAAAAATTTAAATTAGTTAATCAGTGCGGATGTGATGGTTAATTTTATATGTCTACTTGACTGGGCAAGGATTGCCCAGATAACTGGTTAAACATTATTTCGGGGTGTTTCTGGAAGACATTAGCATTTGGACTTATGCCCTGAGGAAAGCAGATGGCCCTCCCTGATGGCTGGGCGGGCACCATCCAACCCACTGAGGCCTGAATGGAACAAAAGGTGGAGAGAGGACAAATTCTGAGCTCCGTCTGTTGTTGTGGGACATCCTCCCTCTCCTTCCCTCAGCCTTTGCCACTCCTGGTTCTTAGGCTTTTCGTTCCAGACCAGGACTTACACGATCAACCCCCTCCCGCCCTCCCCAGTTCACAGGACTTCCTGGTTCTCCAGACTGAAGCCTGTAAGACTTCTCGGCCTCCATACCTGCATTAGCCAATGCCTCAAATAACTATTCTCATTATATCGACGGCTATATCCCCTATTGGTTCTGTTTCTCTGGAGAACTCTGACTAAAACAGGGAAGGAAGAGGGGAATCTGTACTTTATAGCAGAAGGCCAATTAATGAGTGTAGAAGATGAGAGAGTGGAACAATCATCCTTTTGGGGCGCCTGGCCGGCTCAGTCGGTACAGCATGAGATTCTTGATCTTGGGGCTGTGAGTTCAAGCCTCATGCTGGATGTAGAGATTACTTAAAAATAAAATCTTTTTTTTTTTTAAAGATTTTATTTATTTAATTGACAGAGAGACAGCCAGGGAGAGAGAGGGAACACAAGCAGGGGGAGTGGGAGAGGAAGAAGCAGGCTCATAGCAGAGGAGCCTGACGTGGGGCTCGATCCCAGAACGCCGGGATCATGCCCTGAGCTGAAGGCAAATGCTTAACGACTGTGCCACCCAGGCGCCCCTAAAAATAAAATCTTTACCAGAAAAAAAAATCATATATTTTTAACCAACTTTGTAATAATTGATTCAGGGAAGACTAATGAATGGATCTAAAACTTTTGGGTGAAAGCTTGTTGGGGAACAGAATATGTTCCACAGTTTTAAAGTATTTTCCCACAAGTGCTTACGAATTTCAAAGGGGAATAAAGGCCCCTATGCAGTGCAGAAATCTTGCAGACACCACATTCACCAAGTGATACAAGCTGACGTCAGCATAATGACAAACTGAGTCAAGTGCCTCCAGACACAATGCACTATGACACAGCATCCCTTCAGCCGTATTCCTGCTACACATGTTATCACCTGAATCCACCCCGACACCTCAGAACAAACCCAAATTGAAGGACATTCTACAAAACTACTGATACATAATCTTCAAAAATGTCAAGGTCATGAAAGACAAGGAAAGCTGAGGAACTGTTCCAGATTAAAGGCGACTGAAGAGATGTGTCGACCAAAGGTACTGTGTAACCCCAGACTGGGTCCTGCTCCAGAGAAAAGATGCTGTAAAGGACATTATTGTGAATTTTTAATAGGGGTAGTATATTAGGTCTTTGTGTTCTATCACCTTTTCCCTCTGAATTCGATCATTTACTTGTGGCTACACAATAGTATGTCTCGTGAGATACTCACTGAAGTACTGAGGGTAAAGGACCCATCTTCTACTAATCCTGCAACTAACATAATGTCTGCTCAAATAGTTGAGGGAAACTAGGAGTGAATACGTAATACACATACATGTTGTTTTTGTATATGCATATATACATACAGGCATATGTGTTTTGTGCGTGTATATAAATACTTTGGTGTATATCTTCTAAGACATACTACACACTACACACACACACACAAAACTGAAGACAACAGCTGAATCCCGATGAAAGGTATACAGGTGTTCATTGTGCTTTTCTTGCAACTCTTCCATAGGTTCGCAAAGTTTTCAAACTAAAATTTGAATTTGAACATTCTACACCGGAATGTTCTGTAGGTGACGGAGAGAACAAGGCATAGCATAAAGAGGTGACAGTAATAGTGAGCACGTTCCTCCTATGGGACTGACAAGGATCGGTGTGTTTAACACTCCCCATGTTGTAGCGGCCGCGGGGAAGCAGGCACCGGCGCCGATTGCTGGAGGAGTGGGTCCCCTTGGCCTCTGGCATTACATAGCATCCAAATTTCAGATGCTCCTTCCCTTTGATCCAGTGCGTCCATTTCTTCTAGATACTCTCCCTCAGGAGCCAAATGGCATTTGTTAGGATTTTTCAATGTGGCATGTGCTAAGAGCAAATGATTGGAACATAAACATCTCTTGATAGGAGACTGGTTACAGCAGAGAATCTTAACCTTTTTTGTGCCACGGACCCTTCTGGCAGCCAGGTAAAGCCCACACGGTCCTTCTCCAAACAATGTGTTAAAATGTATAAAATGAAAGGCACACAATTATAAGGAGACCAACTAAGGTGACATACACTCATCAAAATCTTCTAAAAACAAATTTATGATTAATATACCTGCTTCTTTATTAAATACGGTGAGCTAGACCAGGTCCAGTGAAATACTGAACCAAAACAAAACTTTGAGATGTGAACTACGCTGTAATGAGACATGAAAATATCTATGCTTTCCATTGGTGACTGTCACAGGTATTGCTAATATTACTGTAGCTTGTTGTCTACATTCACAATTGAAGAAAGTGACACAGTTCAGGTGGAAGTTAATGAAAATGAAAATATAATTTTTTCCCATGCAAAAGGACATAGGCCTCTCGGATTAGAATCAATAATCCCCTTGGGCATCCAAGAACTTCAAGTGAAGAACCCTCAGCTGGACAACTGATAACACCATACAATGGAAGTTTTCCTCATTAAAAGATGAGGAAGCTTTTTATATCCTGATTAAATTTAACTTTCATGCTATGTTAAGTGAAAATACACAAAAGGCAGAACTGGGTATATGCTGTAATACTATTTGTGTAAAAAAATGGAAAAATATTTTCATATCTGCCTCTGTTTGTATAAAGCATCTCTGGAAGGATACACAAAAAACTGATCATTTAAAATTTCTCCAGGGAGAGGAAGTGGGTGGCTGGGGGTGGAGAGAAGGGGACAGGTAGATTTTTCAAGGCAAATGCTTTTGCACCTTTTGAATTTGGAACTTAAATTTTTTGAAAAAGAGGGGCACCTGGGTGCCTCAGTTGGTTGGGCGTCTGCCTTCGGCTCCGGTCATGATCCCAGGGTCCTGGGATGGAGGCCTGCACTGGGCTCCCTGCTCAGTGGGGAGTCTGCTTCTCTCTCTGCCTGTGCTTCTACCTCCCTCTGCCTCCCTCTGCCCCTCCCCCATTCATGCTCTCTCCCTCTCTCTCTCTCAAATAAATAAATAAAAAATCTTTTAAAAAATAATTTTTTTTTTTTAAGTAAGGAAAGGGGGGCGCCTGGGTGGCACAGTGGTTAAGCGTCTGCCTTCGGCTCAGGGCGTGATCCCGGCGTTCTGGGATCGAGCCCCACATCGGGCTCCTCTGCTGGGAGCCTGCTTCTCCCTCTCTCACTCCCCCTGCTTGTGTTCCCTCTCTCGCTGGCTGTCTCTCTCTTTGTCAAATAAATAAAATCTTTAAAAAAATAAATAAATAAAAGTAAGGAAAGGGGCACCTAAGTGGCTCAGTCAGTTGGGCGTCCAACTCTTGGTTTCTGTTCGGGTCATGATCTCAGGGTCGTGAGATGGAGCCCTGGATGGGCTCTGTGCTCAGCATGGAGTCTGCTTGGGATTCTCCTTCTCCTTCTGCCCCTCCACCCACTCATGCTCACTCTCTAAATAAATAAATAAATAAATAAATAAATAAATAAATAAAATCTTGAAAAAGAAAGGAAACAAATACCTCACACCCATTAGAGTGGCTACTGTAAACAAACAGAACAGAACAAATGTTGGCAAGGAGGTGGGAAAGTTGGAATTCTTGGGTACTGCTGATGGGGATGTAAAATGGTGCAGTCACTATGGAAAACCATATGGCAGAGCCTTAAAAAAATTAAAAATAGAATTATCCTATGATCTAGCAATTCACTTCTAATTATATACCCTAAAGCATTGAAAGCAGGGACTTGAGAAGATATGGATACATTTATGTTTTGTTTTTTTAAGATTTTATTTATATATTTCAGACAGAGAGAGAGAGAGTGCACAAGTGGGGGGGGGAGGGCAGAGAGAGAAGCAGGCTCCCTGCTCAGCAGGGAGCCTGATGTGGGGCTAGATCCTAGGACGCTGGGATCATGACCTGAGCCGAAGGCAGATGCTTAACTGACTGAGCCACCCAGGCGTCTCCATGTTTGTTGGTTTGTTTTAAGATTTATTTATTTATTTATTGAGAGAGAGAGAGAAAGAGAGCGTGTGCGTGCAAGCAGGTGGAGGGGCAAAGGGAGAGAGAGAGACAGACAGACAGAATCCCCAAGCAGACTCCCCACTGAGTGGGGATCCCTACGTGGGCCTTAATGCCAGGACCCGGGATCATGACCTGAGTCAAGAGCTGGATACTCAACTGACTTGAGCCACCCAGGAACCGCATTATAACTTCATGTTCATAGCATCATCCACACTGGCCAAATGGTGGAAGCAACCCAGGTGTCCATCAACGGGTGAACGGATAACCAAAATGTGATCTAGCCACACAACGGAATATGATTCAGCCTCTAAAAGGAAAGAAATTCTGATACAAGCCACAACATGAATGAACCCTAAAGACATTAAGTGAAATAAGCCAGTGACAAAAGGACAAATACTATACAATTCTACTTATATGAAGTGCCTGGAATAGGCAAGTTCATAGAGATAGAACATAGATAGGGGGGGCGCCTGGGTGGCACAGCGGTTAAGCGTCTGCCTTCGGCTCAGGGCGTGATCCCATCTTTCTGGGATCGAGCCCCACATCAGGCTCCTCCGCTATGAGCCTGCTTCTTCCTCTCCCACTCCCCCTGCTTGTGTTCCCTCTCTCGCTGGCTGTCTCTGTCTCTGTCGAATAAATAAATAAAATCTTTAAAAAAAAAAAAAAAAAAGAACATAGATAGGGAGAGGGGAAGTAGGGAGCTAGTGTTTACTGGGGACAGAGTTTCAGTTTTGCAAGATGAAAAGAATTCGGGCAGGAATGGTGGGTGACAGTTGCACAACAATGAGAAGGTACTTAATGACACTTAAGTGTGCATGTAAAAATGCTTAGGGTGGTAAATTTCATGTGTACTTTACCACAATTAAAAATAATTTAAAAAATTTTAAAAACCGGAAAAAAATAATAAGGTGTATTTTTATGAACTCCCTAGTGGCGCTAAGCAAATTCATTCTCTATGCCCTTTTCCCCACCCCTGTTCTTAAGACTGCAGTTTGGGAGGAAAATGCTGTCTCATTTGCTGGCTGATAAAGCCGGCCGCTGTGCCCCACACAGGAAATCACCCGGGCCCGTGCAGAGCACACTATTCTCGGTCTGCGATGGGGCTCCCTCCATATCTCGTTCCTGGGGTTGGCGGTGGCAGAGATGAGCTCAGAACATGAGCCGAGCTATCCTGAGCAAGTCACTTAACTTCTCCTGAGTCTCAAAAGCCAGGCTATGAATCACGATACTCAACTATCTCATATGATGGACACTGAAGTAGAACCGTATCTACAAGTACAGTTGTCACTGGGACGAACGAGTAGCTGAAATAAGTGTACCACGGAAGTGACCAGAAACCTTCACTCTTTTTTCCCTGCAAATGTCAGCGACCCTGTTCCTCTTGTCCTTTCTTGGCACGCTTCTCAGTTTGTGATCTTTCCTTCAGTTCTGGAGGTGTGGGTGTCTTACTCTCCCACTAGACGGGAGCTCTGAGGGCAGCGTCCTTGTCTAATTTACCTCTGTGGCCCCAGGGTCCAGCACGGTGCCATCACTCATCAAACATCATTCCAACAAATAAGGTCAAATGTGGTATATTCCGTGTGCGGTGGTTAAGACTGGCATCTCTGAGTTCAAATCTTGCCTTCACCTCTTACTTGCAGTAAGTCCTTTGGCAAATTACTTAACTGTTCTATGCTTTCATTTCTGTAAAATGGATATACTAACACTAAGAGGATTAAATGAGGTAGTCCACTTAGAGCAGCTTTTTTTTTTAAGTGTGGCTAGAGATCCATTAGTAATTCATATTGATTCAATCAATTGCAACAAGAATTTAAAAACTCATGAAAATAGAATAGGCAAGTAAAGGGATTCCTGGGTAGTTCAGTTGATGAAGCATCTGCCTTTGGCTCGGGTCATGACCCCAGGGTCCTGGGATCAAGTCCCACATCGGGCTCCTTACTCAGAGGGAAGCCTGCTTCTCCCTCTGCCTGCCGCCCCCCAACTTGTGTGCTCACATTCTCTGACAAATAAATACAACCTTAAAAAAAAGAATAAGCAAGTATGACTGTGCATCATATTTAATAAGGGTGAGTTAAGATAAATTATTTCTTAAAACTTTTGTTTCATCAATATTGGAAAGTGATAAAATGGGTAATTTTGTAAAATGGAGATATAACATACATACACTAATCTTGAGTTTATAGCTTGATGATTTTTTTAAAAAGATCTCTTCACCTCCTTGCACTTTTTAAAAAAAATTAATTAATTTATTTGTCAGAGAGAGAGAGAGGGAGAGCACAAGCAGGGGGAGCAGCAGGCAGAAGGAGAAGCAGGCTCTCCACTGAGCAAGGAGTCCCAGGACTCCGGGCTCATGACTTGAGCAGAAAGTGGACGCTTAACCGACTGAGCCACCCAGGCACCCCAAGCTTGATGATTTAAAAAAAAAAATTATTTAAGTAATCTCTACCTCCTGAGTGGGGCTCGAACTCATGACCCTCCCCCCAGATCAAGAGTCACACGTTCCTCTGACTGAGCCAGCCTGGCACCCCTACCTTGATGTTTTTTGTTTTAAAGATTTTATTTATTTGAGAGAGAGAGAGAGCGAGCAGGGGGAGAAGCAGAGGAAGAGGGAGAAGGAAAGGGAGAGAATCTCCAACAGATGCCCCTCTGAGAGCAGAGCTGGACCAGGGGCTGGATCCCACGACCCTCAGATCATGACCTGAGCCAAAACCAAGAGCCCGATGTTTAAGGGACTGAGCCACACAGGCGCCCCGGATGATTTTTAACATAGGTATACGCGCATGTAATCACATCCAGATGAGCTCCCTATGAACTCCCCCCGCCCTGGGGTTACCATCAATCTGTCTTCTATAAATACAAATTAGTTTGCCTGTTCTTGAATTTCCCATAAATATACAGTGGGCTCTTCTGTGCCTGGTTCCTGTCCCTTAGTGTGACGTCTCTGAGAGTCAGGCACAGTTGTGTGTATCAGTGCTCTGCTCTTTTTCACTGCTGTGTAGTATGCCACTGTGGATTACACCACAATTTTAAAATCCATTCTTCTGGTGCTTGTTTCAGCTTGGCACAATTCTCAATAAAGGTGCTCAGAACATTCTTTTAGGAGTCTTTTGGTAGTCACAGTACTGATTTCCCTCATTTAAAATGTATTACTTTTTCTAGGTCAAGATTCTCAAAATGCGATGGCTCTTGTCACAAATGCAGGTTCTCAGGTCCCCACCCCAGAGCTGCTGAATCAGAAACTCTGGGGCCAGGGCCCAGCAATCTGTGCTTTCACGGACACATCGGGTGGTTTCGCTGCACGCTAAAGCTTGAGAGCCACTGCGCTAGGTCAGGTCAAAAAGGCTCGAGCCCCTGATTCAGAACAAACTGAGCACAGGGCCCAGCACCTAGTAAGTGCTCGATAAATCTAACTAGGAGGATGCTTCTAATCTGAGGAACTGGGTAGGCGCTGTGGTTGTTTTCAGGGGCTCGGATGTTCCAGGGAGGAGAGCGGCCTCGGGGCCACTGGGCGCTCTCCCCCCACGTAGCCCAGGCTGCTCCCGAAGGGCCCAGCCCCCAGCACTCACCTCCCGGCCGGCCACCGAGCCCTCTTTCCGCAGCCCCTCCACCTCCTTCCTGAGGTTGTCCCTCTCCATCCTCAGCTCCTCCACCGTCAGGTTGCCCTCATTCACCAGCGTCTCCAGCATCTCCAGGACGCGGACGATCTTGAACTGCAGCTGTGTCACCCGGGGGTCGCTGCCCAGGGCCATCAGCTCGCGGCCCATCACGTAAGAGATGTCATACACGTCCTCGGCTGTCAGCTGGAAGGGGCTCTTGCCCAAAGCCCCCTCGGGCCCAGCCTCGTCCCCTTCCTCCTCTTCTTCCTCCTCCTCTCCTTCCTCCTCCTCTCGCAAAGGGGGCTCCTCCATGGCCACCCAGGCCCCTGCAGCCACAGAAGCTGCTTTCTCAGAATCTCCAAACTACCAACTTCCTCCCGGCGCAGAAAACTTTCCGCCGGGTTGAGACCCTGCGGGCCCGGAGCGGGGGGATGGCTCAGGAGCGGCCAATCAGCGCAGCCGAGGGGTGGGCCCGGGGCAGAAAGGCCGCGCTCCACGCTTCCAGGCCCGGACGCGGGGTGCACCGGCCCCGCTGAGGACCGTGCAGGAAGGCGGCCCCCAGGATGTGGTTGGGGCACGAGAAGACAACAGAAAGGGAGGACAGCTGAGAAGAGGAACGGAGAGGTTAAGGGGTGACCGCGATTGCTCCGGGCTGGGAGGCGTTGCAAACCGGGTGGGGGAGGGGCGGCCGCCTGAGCCCCGCCCCTGGTGACAGCCGCCAACGCGGCCGGGTTTCCATGGAGACGGAGGCGGAGTTTCCACCACAGGTCTGGGGAAGAGGGTGAAAAGTACACAACTTTTTCCTTCCTATGCTCAAGCTTTTCAGCCATAGAATTTGCATTCTACGTGTAGGAAGATCCGGGTCTCTGGGGGTATTTCAGAAGCTTGCGGCAAAACAGAGGACAGCTATTGTTGTCTGCGCGTGGGAGTCAAGAGACCTGGGTTGCACAAAACTCCCGGGCCCATTGTCGCCGGGACGGCGGCATCTGAATCTTAATGGAGAATCCCTGCTGTGCCCTTTGCGGATTTCTGGGCTCCTCCCCTTACTCAGCATAGCTGCCTTGGCAAGTTACTAACCCTCAGTTTCCTGCTCAGTGAATAACAGCACCTACGTGGTAATGTTGCTGCAAGAACATATTAAGATGAGGTCACGAGATGATGCGTGTGACAAAAGTACTTAGGAAGTACTAAAAAAAAATGTTAGCTGGTATTCGTCATTCTGTCCTCCAACAAACGTTAAACTTGTGTGGGACACACGTGGCACGTGGGTTGGGTTGGAAGGAGTAATAAACAAGACAAAAATCATTCTCTGCTTTGAAAATTAGAAAGTATTCTACGGATAGGGTATTAGTAAGAATATTAACAGTGTGGATTGCAAAACGAGTTATTTTGGGTTTGATTAGAAATTTGTAATAGTCCTAGGCAGAAAACTTGGCAATGGAGCTTGTCCTTTTTTCCCAGGAATATATCGCTAGCTTTCTTTGTGGTAGATGTACCTGATGTTCTCGACACCGAGGTTCTAGCAGCCCAATGTTGAGTGGCCAAGGATAAAACAAGCAAAAAACAAAGCAAGCAAACAAAATAGACACTATTTTCAGAGGGTACAATGTTCTAATGATCAAAGCCAGGCTTCTGGGCAAGGGCTCAGTAATCCCTAAATCACAGATGTGACTACACCCAGTGATTAAAGGAGATAAAATGTTAGGGTTGCCATAAATAAAATATGGTATATCCACACAGTGGAATATTATTCTACCATAAAAAGGAACGAAGGAATAGAGTGCCCAGAAATAAACCCTTGCAAATATGGTCAAATAATTTTCAACAAGGGTGCCAAGACCATTCTTTGGGGAAAGGGCAGTCTTTTCAACAAATGTTGTTAGAAAAATTGGATACCCACATGCAAAAGTATGAAGGTGGACCCTTGCCTTACACCATATATAAAAATTAACTCAAAATAGATCTAAAACATAAAGCTATAAAACTCTTAGAAGAAAACATAGGGAGAAAGCTTTATGTCACTGGATTTAGCAATGATTTCTTCAAAAGCACAGGCAACAAAAGAAAAAAACAGAAAAACGGGACTACATCAACATTTAAAACTTGTGCATCCAAGACCACAATTAACAGAGTGAAAAGGCAGCCTACAGAATGAGTGAATATATTTGCAAGTCATATCTGATAAGGGGTTAATATTCAGAACGAATATATATATATATTCGGAGAGGTATATATGTATCTCCTACAATGCAATGATAAAAAAAAACCTAAATAACCTAATTAAAAAAATAGGCAAAGTAAAAATAGACAAAAAATCCTTAGCGAGATATTAGTAAACAGAATTTAGCACTACATAAAAATTATATATCATGACCAAGTAGGGTTTATTCCAGGGATGCAAGGCTGGTTCAGAAAAGACAATCTATGTAATCCATCATATTAACAGGCTAAAGATAACACACACACACACACACACACACACACACACACACACACAGCTATCAGAGCTAATAAACAGCTCAAGGTTGCAGGATATAAGATCAACATACAAAAACAAATTGTGGGGTGCCTGGGTGGCTCAGTTGGTTAAGAGGCTGCCTTCGGCTCAGGTTGTGATCTTGGGGTCTTGGGATCGGGTCCCATCAAGCCCCGCATGGGGCTCCCTGATCAGCGGGGAGTCTGCTTCTCCCTCTGCCCCTCCTCTCGTTCGTGCTTTCTCTTTCTCTCTCAAATAAATAAAATATTAAAAAAAAAAGATGTTATTTATTTATTTGACAGAGAGAAAGACAGCCAGCGAGAGGGGGAACACATGCAGGGGGAGTGGGAGAGGAAGAAGCAGGCCCCCAGCAGAGGAGCCCAATGCGGGGCTCGATCCCAGGACCCTGGGATCACACCCTGAGCCGAAGGCAGACGCTTAACGACTGAGCCACCCAGGCGCTCCTCAGATAAATAAAATCTTTTAAAAAAAACCCACTAATTGCATTTATATGCCTTTGCAAGAAATAATCTGAAAATGAAATTAAGAAATTAATTCAACTTACAATGACATCAAAAAGTATAAAATACTTAGAAATAAATTTAACAAAAGAAGAACAAGACTTGCACACTGAAAACTACAAAATATCACTGAGAGGAATTAAGATGTAAATAAATGGAAAGACATCATAAATTGTAGTAGTATGGTTAAGATGGCAATATTCTCCATCCTACATTTCCAGTTGATCTACAGATCAGCACAATCCCTTTCAAAATCTGTGCACAAAACAGTTAACATGGCAGGCCCAGGAATGCTATCATTTGAAAATCCTGCTTCCAAGGTTGGCCCTTGGCTAGGATCTGGGAATTTGTGTTTGGGGAGGGTTCCACCACCCCAACTGATAAGAGTAGCTCAGTGTGCCTTAATTGTTTATGCAAACAACATAGTTTGCCGGCTTTCCTCCTAGGAGTATGGAATTTTGGTATGCACTAGGCAGAAGGTGCCTGCATAACAAGCCCCCTTAAAAACCTTTGGCACACCTTCTAATGAGCTTCTCTCAGAGACAACATTTCACAGACGTCATAACTCATTACTGGGAAGTTATGCTAAGTCAAGCCAGTCACAAAAGACCTCCTATTGTTTGATTCCATTTATATGAGATGTCCGGAATAGGCAAATCCACAGAGACAGCATCCACCACATGCCAAGTCTGAAGTGTTGTAGTCAACTGGGCTGTGGAGTTAAGCAGACTTTGACCTGAACCTCACAATTGCTATTTGCTGGTATGTAAGTTTGATCAAGTTCCCTAATCTCTCCGAATCCCCATTTCCTCAGTGTAAACTGGGAAAAATAAAAGTATTCCCCAAGAATGGTGCGAAGGTTAGATGAGATAATGCATGAGAAGTGCCTCGTCCAGGGTCTAGCACATCTTAAGCATCAATGGATGTTGTCTATTATTGGCTATTATAATAAAGTGTTAATAACTTTAACTCTTAGATCCCTCATAGAATTCAACAATCTGTTGGTAGCTAATCATGACCCTTCTCTCTCCATTGAGAAATTATGAAAACAATTAAGAGTTACAACAGAGGTTCTTAAAGGGACCACCAGCATTGGGATCACCTGGAAACTTTCCAGCAATGCAAATTCTTTTTTTTTTTTTTTAAAGATTTTTATTTATTTATTCGACAGAGATAGAGACAGCCAGCGAGAGAGGGAACACAAGCAGGGGGAGTGGGAGAGGAAGAAGCAGGCTCATAGCGGAAGAGCCTGATGTGGGGCTCAATCCCAGAACGCCGGGATCACGCCCTGAGCCGAAGGCAGAAGCTTAACCGCTGTGCCACCCAGGCGCCCCTAGCAATGCAAATTCTTGACCCACTGAATCAGAGACTTTGGGAGTGGGCCCCAGCAATCTGTGTTTCCACAGCCCTCCAGGGTTCTTTTTTTTTCTTCAAGATTTTATTTATTTATTTGAAAGAAAGAGCACAAGCAGGGGGGGGGCAGAGGGCGAGGAAGAAGCAGACACCCCACTGATTAGGGAGTCCTTGGGGCTCCATCCCAAGACCCCGAGATCATGACCTGAGCTGAAGGCAGATGCTTAACCGACTGAGCCACCCAGGTGCCCTGCCCTCCAGGTAATTCCAATGCACGATCAAGTTTAAAAAACAATAAGTGATAGCATAGTGTTCAAAGGGGTAGGTTCTAGACCAGATCACAAGTGTTCAAATTGTGATTGACTCTGTCACTTGCAAGCTGTGTGATGTTAGGCAAGTAAATTGTGCCTTTACTCTGGGGCTCAGTTTTCCCATCTGTAAACCAGGGATAATGATAAAATCTAGTTTATGAGATTGTTGTGAAGTGCTTTAGAACAGTGTCTTGCACATAGTAAGTGCTCAAGAGATGTTGGCTAATATTGTTATTATTATTTTAAAAGATTGTATTTATTTATTTATTTGTTTGTTTGTTTGTTTATTTAGCGAAAGCGGGAGGAGGGGCAGAGGGAGAGGGAGAAAGAGAATCTCCAGCAGACTCCATGCTGAGCACGGAGCCCAACCTGGGGCTCCATCTCATAACCCCGAGATCATGACCTGAGCTAAAATCAGGAGTCGGACGCTCAACTGACTGAGCCACCCAGGTGCCCCTATGTGGGCTATTATTATTATTATAAGCTACTTTTATCACCTAAATATGAAATATAAGAAATTTCCCAAGTTCGTATTATTATTGGGGAATGAGATATGGAAAGCTGCATTAGCAACGTAGAATATGTTTATAACAAAACTTTTTAAAGTCACAAGATATATCATAATACAAAGTTTTAAAAAGAATTTCAAAAACACTCTTCCTCTGAGATTTAAGACCATGTATGCACCCCTCCACCCCCACCTTTGAGTAGAAACCAAAGTGACTGCGAAAGGTCATAACGTTATGCCTTATGGTTAAACAAAGGAAAAAGCGATGTGGGAAACAAAAGTAGTGGGTGGGCCACGCTTAATAAAAAAGCAGCTATAAATGTTTGCAAGCTTATGTCCACCAATAGGAAAGTTCCATTAGCAGCCCCTGGCTGGCTCAGTTGGAAAAGCATGGAACTCTTGATCTCAGGGTCATGAGTTCAGACCGCACGTTGGGTATAGAGGTTAAGTTAATAAAACTTAAAAAAAAAAAAGGGAAAGTTCCATTAGCAAATATCTGTGGTCCTATTGATGTAGTTTTGGTATGTAGGTGAGTTCCAGAGCCGAGGGCCAAGAAAGAATTCTTGAGATGTCTTTGGTGCAAAAAGGTGATTTTATTAAGGCATGGGGACAGGACCCGTGAGCAGAAAGAGCTGCTGCCCCAATATTGTGAGGAGCAACGGATTATATACTCTGGAGTTAGAGGAGGTAAGGAAAAGGGAGGTTTTCAAGAGAATTTTTGTATGCTAAAGAGGACACCTATAAGATATTGGAAGTCTTGCCATTGTCAAGTTAAGGTTGTTCTTCCCCTCTAGTAAAGCGTAACATTAAGACAGTTGGGAGTTTCCTTCTGGAAATTAGGTTATTGATAAGAATGCTTTTCTTCTTGTAAATCACAAAGACATTTTGTAAATTGAGGGAGACTCAGGTCTTGCAGGACTGTCATCTCTATTAGTCAACCATTTGTTTTTCCTTCCCTTAGATTTAGGGCAGCCAGGAGTGCCTGAGAAATGTCACACATGTCCCACCTGGGAGTGGGGGTCGGGGGGAGGTAGCCGGTGTCAGCTTGTGCTTTGTCCTCAGCTTGCCTTCTGTTCCTCCATCACTATTTTGATACATCAAGCAGAGTAAGTCTTACACTCCTTCTGAATACCTGTGACACCACTTACTTCCCGAGTGGTACACTCAGCATGGCTTTCTTCGTGTTCTCCACATTATTTTCTGGTCTTCTTACCCTTAAATCATGTACCGTAACAGCAAGGTTACGGATTTAGAGATTTTCCAGTTTGGCTTCAATGCCTGCAACCCTGGCTCAGTGACTTAATCTCAAGGAATTGAAGGTCTTTAGAAAGCAGTCTGGTTGCAGGAAGGGTGGTACCCAGGTCACTAGTTTTGAATCTGTTTGCATAAAAGCATACTTTTTTCGTTTTGTTTTGTTTGTAAACTTAGGCGACATGCTTATTCACGGTGAAGAGTGGGTGAAGAAGTATTAAAGGAAATTTTGGTGGAAGGGAATACAATCCTCCACCCCACCCTCCAGGCCAGCTCTTACACCCTGGAATGTAAAAATACACTCCTCAAAGAGTTGTTGAGACAATGAAGTGAGCCTAGCCCAGTGCCGGGCAAGTTTGCTGTAAGATTCTATTAGTGTGCAACTTCTACAGAAATCTCAAGTAGGGTGGTCCGTGCTGCCCTCCAGGTCTTCTGCTTGGTTTGTAAAGTAGTCTGTTATTAATTTTTAATTACAATCGACGCTTGAACAACATGGGGGTTCGGGACACCAATCCCCTGCACAGTCAGAAATCCACGTATAACTTTGGACTCCCCCAGAACTTAACTACTAAGAGCCTACTGTTGACCGGAAGCCTCACTAATAATATAAACAGTCAATTAACACATATTTTGTATGTTGTATGTACTATATACTGAATTCTTACAATAAAGTAAGCTAGAGAAAATAAAGTGTGATTAAGAAGATCATAAGGACAATACATTTACAGGACTGTCCTGTACTAATCGAAACAAATCCAGGTGGACCAACAGAGTTTAAACCCATGTTATTCCAGAGTTGGCTGTCTCTAGACCTGGCCATCAGGGAGATGTCTTTCAGATGACCCTTCAAGAGGCCAAGAAGCAAATAAAAAGATACTCAACATCACTAATTACAGAAGTGCAAATCAAACCACAAGGAGGTAACACCCTGCATAGCCATTGGGATGGCTATTATTAAAACAAAAACAACAACAAAACCCAGAAAATAACAAGTGTTGGAGAGGATGCGGAGAATTGGAGCCCTCCTGCTTTGCTGGTGGGAATGTAAAATGGTGCAGCTGATGTGGAACACAGTATGGCAGCTCCTCAAAAAATTAAAAATAGAATAACCATATGATCCAGCAATTCCACTTTTGGGTATATATGCAAAAGAATTGAAAGCAGGATCTGGAAGAGATATTTGTACACCCATGTTCATAGCAGTATCATTGCCTTTTAGCCAAAAGATGGAAGCAACTCAAATGTTCCATCAGCAGATGAATGGATAAGCAAAAATCGGTCTACCCATACAGTGGAATGACTTTCTGACAATTGCTACAACATGCATGAACTTGAGAACATGAGGCTAAGCCAACCACAAAAGACAAATGCTCTATGATTCCACTCATAGAGGTGCCTGGCATAGTCAAACTCATAGAAACAGAAAGCAAGACTTAGTGGTTACCAGGGGTAGGGGATTGGGAGGTTTCATGTAATGGAGACAGAGTTTCAGTTTTGCAAGATAAAAAAGTTCCGGTGGTTGGTTGTACAACAATATGAACATACTTCACAGCACAGAACTGTACACTTAGAAATTAGATGGTAATTAGAATTTAAATGGTAAATTTTATGTTTTGTTTGTTTGACCACAATTAACAACAACAACAAAAAAGGACAGAACTTGCTGGCCAGGGGGAGGGTTGCTGTTTGCGGCCAGCCTCCAACTGCGGCTCCTTTGGGTTCTGCACAGCATTCACGCCGGGACACTTCCCATGGGCTCTCTGCCGATGACTGAGCACGGTGGGGAGACTAGGACCATGACATTTATGTCCAACATGAGACAACTCGAATGGGCAATCTGCTCTGGGACAACCCACCCCAGGGGTCAAGTTTATGCTGCAGTCTGAGGCTCTTGCTTCCTGTTTCTTTCCTTTCCTTTCTTAGACACCAAACCTGCATCCTGGTCTGAAGGCTTTCTCTGCCCAGCGCTGCTTCCTCCTTCTCTGTGACTCGCAGCTGTATCTCCACTAACCGTCTTTGTGCTCCTAACTTGGTCTGAACCACTGTTAACAGGACGACCCAACTAACACAAGAAACACATGAATATATGCTCATTGTGAAAAATTTTAAAATGGTACTGGGGTAGATATACTTAAAAGTGAGAGGTCCCCAATTCCACTGTTGTTCCCAGAAACAACTAATGCCTACACCTGCGTTAACCTAGTAGCCACTAGTAAGTGAGTAGCAAGTGGTTGAAATGTGGCCAGTCCTGATTGAGATGAGTTATCATTGTTTTTCTTTCAAGATTTAATTATTTATTTGACAGAGAGAGAGAGAGTGAGAGAGCACACAAGCAGGGGGAGTGGCAGACAGAGCGAGAGGGAGAAGCAGGCTCTCCACTAAGCAGGGAGCCTGACTCGGGGCTCCATCCCAGGACCTTAGGATCATGACCTGAAGCAAAGGCAGACACCCAACCGACTGAGCCCCCCAGGCACTCGGAGATGAGTTATAATTGTTAAGTACACACTGAATTCCAAACTGAGAATATAAGCCATCTCTCTGATGATATTTCTAATGATTACATGATTACATGTTAAAACGATGTTTTGGATGTATTGGGTTGAATAAATATTATTAAAATTAACTTCACTCACTGGTTTCTTTTCACTTTTTAAATGCGGCTACTACAAAATTTAAGATGACATATGTGGCTGAGTCTATGCAACAACACTGTTCTACACCAGTGCAGTCTGACAGAACTTTCTACAGTGATGGAAATTTCTGTATCTACACTGTTGAATATGTGAGCCACTAGCTACCATATCTGTTGAGCACTTGAAATGTGGCTGATCCAACTGGGAAACTGAGTTTATAAATTGTAATTAATTAAGTCAGGGGCAACTAGGTGCCTCAGTCGGTTAAGCATCTGACTCTTGATTTCGGCTCAGGTCGTGCTCAGGATTCTGATCTCAGGGTCCTGAGATTGAGCCCGGCATCGAGCCCTGTGTCAGGCTTCGCCCTGACTGAGGAGCCTGCTAAAGATTCTCTCTCTCCCTCTGCCCCTTCCCCCCTCTTGACCCTCTCTCACTCTCTCTCAAAAAAAAATTTTTTTTAAGTTAATTAATTAAGTTGAACTTTATACAGCCAGGGGCAAGTGGCTAGAGGCTACCATACTGGCAGTAACAGTGCCTCCTGGACATTCATGTATGTACGTACTCTCACACACATATTTACATTTGATTGAGGTATAAATACGTTATACCTTGTATGTTAACATGCACAGATCTTAGATGTACATGTTTTTTAAAAATTTTATTTAGGGTGCTTGGGTAGCGCAGTTGTTAAGTGTCTGCCTTCGGCTCAGGGTGTGATCCCAGCATTCTGGGATCGAGCCCCACATCAGGCTCCTCTGCTGGGAGCCTGCTTCTTCCTCTCCCACTCCCCCTGCTGTGTTCCCTCTCTCACTGGCTGTCTCTCTGTCATATAAATAAATAAAATCTTTTTTAAAAATTTTATTTAAATTCAATTTAATTAACATATACTGTATTATTGGTTCCAGAGGTAGAATTCACCAATTCATCAGCTGCATACAACACCCAGTGCTCATTACTTCAAGTGCCTTCCTTAACGCCCATCACCCAGGTACCCCATCCCTTTACCCCCTCCCCTCCAGCAACCCTCAGTTTGTTTCCTATAGTTAAGAGTCTCTTATGGTTTGCCTCCCTCTCTCTTTTCGTCTTATTTTTCCTTCCCTTCCTCTATGTTCCTCTGTTTTGTTTCTTAAATTCCACATATGAGTGAAATCCTATGGTATTTGTCTTTCTCTGACTGACCTAGTTCACTGAGCATAATACCCTCTAGTTCCATTCACATCGTTTCAAATGGCAAGATTTCATTCTTTTTGATGGCTGAGTAATATTCCAGTGTGTGTGTGTGTGAGAGATAGGGTAGCTCTATTTTTAACTTTTTGAGGAACCTCCATACTGTTTTCCAGAGTGGCTGCACCATTAGATGTACATCTTGATGAATTTTTCATAAACGTGTAACTCTATAACCACCATCAAGATAAAGATATAAAATATTCCCAGCACCCCAGAAAGCCCCCTTATGCACTATCCCCATCAGTAACACCCTCCTCCACAGGAAACCTCTATTTTGATCCTTATCATCATCACAAGTTAGTTCTGCTTATCCTAGAATTTCCCATAAGTGAAAATGGATAGTCTGTACTCCTTTGAGTCCAGCTTTTTTGCTCATGATTGTATCTGAGAGATTCAACCACATTGTTGGATGTAGTAGTAGGTTTCTTCTTTTTTTTTCTAAACACACACACACACAGATGTATTTCATAAACTCTTAATTCAAGAACAACTTTAGGTTTACAGAAAAATTAGGATGTGAGTACAGAAACTGGGAATTGAGTACACACACCCAGTTTCCCTAGGATTAACACCTGACACTAGTGTGGTACACTGTTACAGTTAAGTAACCAATATCAGTTCATTAACTGCAGTCTATACTTTCTTCAGATTTCGTCAGTTTTTTCCCCAATGTCCTTCTTCTGTTTTAGGACTCCATCCAGATCACCACACTACATCTAGCTGCCATGTCTCTTTAGGCTCCTCTTGGCTGTGACAGTTTCTGATTTTCCTTGTTTTTCATGACCTTGACAGTTTTGAGGAGTACTGGTCAGGTATTTTGTAGAATGCTCCCTGGGATCTGTCTGATGTTTTTCTCATGATTAGAGGGGTTATGGGGTTATGGGTTTTGGGGAGGAAGTCTACATAGATAAAGTGCCATTTTCTGCACATCACGTCAAAGGCATATGCCATCAACAGGACTTATCACTGTTGATGTTGACCTTGACCACAAACTGAGGTAGTGTTAGGTCTCTCCACTGGAAAGTTACTCCTCCCTATCCCCTTTCCATGTTGTTCTCTTTGGAAGGAAGCCACTATGCCAGCCCACACTTAAGGGCTGGGGACTTATGCCCCACCTTCTTGAGAGAGGAATTAACTGCATACATTATTTGGAATTCTGCACGGGAAATGTGTCTCATCCACCCAGTTTATTTATTTATCTATTTATTTTTAAATTATTTACTTATGTATTTATTTTTGGTGGGCAGCAAAGCAAAGTTTATTGAGAGATAGCACAAAGCTCCCGAAGAGGGAGGGGACCTGAGAGCGTTGCCCCCCAGTTTATTTATTTAATAATTTATTTATATCAGTATAGACTCATGAATATTCATTTTATATTTTGGTTTATAATCTTTTTTATTTTTTATTTTATTTTTTTTAATTTTTTTATTTTTTTTAAAGATTTTATTTATTTATTTGACAGAGATAGAGACAGCCAGCGAGAGAGGGAACACAGCAGGGGGAGTGGGAAAGGAAGAAGCAGGCTCATAGCGGAGGAGCCTGATGTGGGGCTCGATCCCATAACGCCGGGATCATGCCCTGAGCCGAAGGCAGACGCTTAACCGCTGTGCCACCCAGGCGCCCCTGGTTTATAATCTTTTTAAAAAAATATTTATTTGAGAGAGAGAGAGCATGAGTTCTAGAGAGGGACAGGCAGACTCCCTACAGAGCAGGGAGCCCAACTTGGGTCTGGATCCCAGGATCCTGAGACCATGACCTGAGCTGAAGGCAGACACCCAACCGACCGAGCCACCCAGGTGCCCCTATTTTGGTTTATAATCTAACACTACTTTATCTGCTTTGGTCACTGGGAACCTTCAGGTGGCTCCCATGTGCCTGTGACATCATCATCATTGGTGAGTTTTTTTGTTTTTAGCACTTCCTTACTACTTTCTGGCACAACACATTGCTCCAAGCTCACCTTGTGTATTTCTCATCCCCATGCTAAAATTGCCGTTTCTCCAAGGAGCACTGGTTACTTTTACTGGAGAATACTAGAAACCAAGATCTGGATGTTAAGTCGTGCTATTGCTACTGGGGTGTGCATAAATATTTAACAAAATTTTTCCTATTGTTGTAAAATACACATACAAATTTACCATTTTAACTATTCTTAAGTGTGCAGTGCAGTGGCATTAAGTATGTTCACAATGTTGTGTAATCATCACCATCCATCTCCCCAACCTTTCCATACTCCCAAATTGAACCTCTGTGCCCGTTAAACATGAACATGAAACCCACCAACATTCTACATTCTGTCTCTGTGAATTTGACTATTCTAGGTCCTTCATATAAATGGAATCATATAATATTTGTCCTTTCATGCCAGCTTATTTCACTTAGCATAATGTCTTCCAGGTTAATCCATGTTATTGCAATGATTAGAATTTCCTTCCTTTTAAGGCTCAATAATATTCTATTCCATCTACACATATACCACACACTTTTTTAAAAACCACATACATGTATTTTTAAACACAATTTTAAGTCATAGATATTACTCATTTTTTACTCAATAATACATTTTTATTAATATATTTTAAGAAAATGTACTATGAAGAAAGCTACATTTACCTACGAAATAAAGATTCAATGAAAACTACGTAACAGTAAGACATCCTTAGTAATTAGAGAGAAACTTACCTTCTAAGGATTAGATTGAAAATGACATCAGTTGCAGAAATCATCCACTTGTAAGGACTGATCATAAAACGAGTGGCTGAAGAAAACCAAAAGACACCCACCATCAAATTTAAGCATGATTCTATCAATGAATTTCAAGTTGTAACACAATCAAGTTGTAATCTACCCAAATAGAAGCATCTATCAAAAAAAAAAGATAACATAATCAGAATGCATACATCTATCCATTCCACAAATATTTATTGACCATATGGTTCTTTCCTCCTTCCCACACACGTTTTAAATCTGTGCTTCTTAACGGTGACTCTAATGGCAGGGGTCTTTCATTATGCTTCAAGAATCATAGGGCATAGGGTTGGAGCAGTACATACAGAAGCCTCAGTCACCATAAATACCTTGGGAGGGGAAGAAGAGAAAGAGAAGCAACTTCTGGAAACAAGCAGAATATATATTTTATATATATATATATTTATATATACATATATTTATATATATATAATATTATATGTATATTATATGTATATATATAAAATATATATTATATATATATATATATTTTTTAAGTATTTTTTCAGTAGGTTTCACACCCAGTGTGGAGCCCAATGTGGGGCCTGAACTCATGACCCTGAGATCAAGACCTGAGTCGAGATCAAGGGTCTGATGCTTAACCAGCTGAACCACCCAGGAGCCCCTAGAAATAGTATTTTATATACAATCAGATGCTTAATCCCAAAATTAATAGTACCATACAGTACTGTAGTCCAGACTTTTTTTTTCAGACGGGGTGGGGACAGGCAGAGGGAGAGGGCTAGAGAGAATCTCAAGCAGATTCCATGCTGAGCATGGAGGCTGACGCAGGGCTCAATCCCAGGACCCTGGGGTCATGATCTGAACTGAAATCAAGAGTTGGAGCCTTAACCGACTGAGCTCCAGGCACCCCTTAAGATTTTCTTTTTAAGTAGTTTCTACACCAAACATGGGGCTTGAACCTATGACCCCGAGATCATACTCCACCAACTGAGCCAGCGAGGCACCCCCTGTAGTTCAGACTGAAGGATATTTCCTGTTTTGCCAGGCAACCAACTAAAGAGATTGGACAATGGTAGGTAATTTTTAATGTGATTCCAAATTTCACTGGAGGTGGGATTGTTGATATTGTAAAGCTAGGAGGCTTGTATTAAAAAATATATTATATATATATAATATATATATATTTTTATTTTTTTTAAAGATTTTTATTTATTTATTCGACAGAAATAGAGACAGCCAGCGAGAGAGGGAACACAAGCAGGGGGAGTGGGAGAGGAAGAAGCAGGCTCATAGCGGAGGAGCCTGATGTGGGGCTCGATCCCAGAACGCCGGGATCACGCCCTGAGCCGAAGGCAGACGCTTAACCGCTGTGCCACCCAGGCGCCCCTATATATAATATATTTTTTAATAAGTATTTTTTCAGGTTTTCAGTATATATATATAGTTTGCCTTGGGAGAAAGTATTTACCAAGGTGCAACAAGAGCTATCAGCAAGAGCAGACACCCCCTTGTTCTGCCAACTGGCAGTGCTATTTGATAGTCTAGGACTACTGCAGTAAGGAAGTGCAAGAATAATTGCTAAGTTTTCTAGGGCTGAAGCAGTATAGTAGGACAATTCTTCCAGGGTATTACATTACACAGGGTAGCTTCATGATAAGCAAATTCTTCCCAGGGAGCCAACATGCCTATGGCCAGACCAATCCTAGCAATTTTCATACCTAAAGCCCTTTTGGTTCTATGAGGGACTGTGAGGTTTGTTGGCAGGGTGAGAGACATAGGGGATTGTATGAATCCTAGCATGACTTGTCTAGTGACCCAGGCATTGTTAATGCATTTGAAGGCTAGGGTTTGGTTAGTTATTCTTCCATAGGGGTTGCTAATATGGGAAGATAATTAAGGGGTTGCTACAGATGAACATGTACCCTTCAGGAGCACACCAAGATGGAACTGCTCCTGTTTTATTGTCCAGATGGTGCTCCTGATGACTGAGAAGGAAGAGTTGGCACAGAGGGAAGCTAGGGACCCTGCAATGTAAAGTTTATCGAGATCACAGTAAGGCTAGAACTTGGTTATTGGTTTGATTATAGCAAAACCTCTTCCAAGGATTCCAATGACAGGGCTTTTTATGAATCATTCCCCTGAAGATTACTGGACCCAACCATTGATGGTAAGTCCCATTATTCATCTTCTGCTCTGGGATGACCTGGCAGAGGGCAGTAGCGTTAGGGGAGGTGGATGAGATAAAGCTGCAGTTTGACAGATTATAGCAATCAGCTAATACAGAGGTGAGATTTACATCTATAGAGACCACACTAGGTCCCAGGTGGACATATCTTACACAAGAAATGAAATCATGGACAGGAATAATGTCAAAATAGGGAAAGGAGGTTAAAACAAAAGGGGTTAGGGTACTTCTGGGGTGGAGGAGCAATGGTATTTGATTAGAGGCATTGCACATGATCTTAATCTGTGGGGCAATGTTATTGAGTGGAGAGGAATGAAGAGGGAGCATTTTGTATTTGGTTGGAGTACCTGTCGTGACACACCCAGCAATTCCTTAAGCGGGGGGGGGGGGTCTCCTGGCCTATGGCTTGGGACAGCTTAACAATGGAGCTGGTATTCCAATCAGAGGGGGTTCCCTCTTTGCTGGAACATAGTAGTAAGAATATTGTTAACTGGTTTTTCATCTTAAAGTGCATAGGACTTGAGAACGAAGCTTGGGACACCTGAGTGACTCAGACAGTTAAGCGTCTGCCTTCAGCTCAGGTCATTATCTCAGGGTCCTGGAATCGAGCCCTGAGTCGGGCTCCCTGCTCACTGGGAGCCTGCTTCTCCCTCCCCCTCTGCTGCTCCCCCTGCTTGTCTCTGTCTAGTAAAAAATAAATAAATAAATAAATAACGAAACAAAAACTTTAAAAAAAAGGTAGACTATAGGATGTCAAGGGTTATTATTTTTTTAATGTTATTTTTTAAAGTAATCTCTACACCCAACATGGGGCTTGAATTCATGACCCCAATATTGAGTTGCACATCTACTGACTGAGCCAGGCAGGTGCCCTGGTGTCAAGTCTTATTAAAGCCTAAGGGTTTGTAAAGAAGTCTTAGGTTAAGAACTCAAACCAAGGGAGCAGACAGAGGTCATGAATGACTCAGGCCAATATTGGGTGGTGGAAATGAGACAAAAGGGAAAAAATGAGAATTCAAGTAAAAGGAGGGTTCTGGTCTGGTCCGGAATCTTAGGTATCAACTGTTGGCTTTGGACCTTGTCTACTTCAGTTCTGGGTCTCCAAAATGGGAGTGACTCTCCAGTCATTTTCAGGATGTGGAGCCCTTTTTAATAAGAAATATGAATCTATGCGTGAGTCAGCCCCTTGTAGCTTTGCTGCACACAAGTGGTTAACAATACCTAATAAGGTCCTTTTCTTTATGTCTGTAAAGAATCTTTAAGTTGATATGTCTTCCAGTACATTTGATCTCCTCTTAAAGTTGTGACTATTTTTTTCTTCTCCTGGGGGACATTACGTAGAATGAATCTTTAACAAGTTTGGCCTTTCATATATCTTCTGTACTGGAGAATTTCTCCTTGTAACAAAGTAGAGGGCAAGTGACCCTTGACTAGGTTCATAGGGCAGCTGGTGATGATTTTGAACGGAGAAAACTGAGCCTTTCTAGTAGGAGTAGATCTTAGATTTAAAAGGACAAGCGGCAAGGTTTTGGGCTGGGGTGGACCAAAGGCAGTGAGTGGTTGGTTTGGACAACTGAGTTTTGATTATGCCATTAGAGTGTTCAGCTAATCCCGAATATTGAGGATGGTAGGTGCAATGAAAATGTTGAAAGATGGCCAGATTTTGCAGATGGCCAGATTTGTCCTCCTGGACAATTTGTCCAATAAAATGGGTTCCTCAATCATAATGTAGCTGTCAAGGAACACCCCAGGTGGTAATGATTTTTTCCTAATAGGTTTTTGGCCACTGCTTTTGCTGTTGCTTGCCTGCAAGGAAATGCCTCTGTTCCATGAGAAAACATACAGATCGTTACCATTGGGGAAACTGGATGAAATCAATTTGCCAGATGTCAAAAGGCCCGTTGGGAAGAGGAACTTGACCTAACGCAGCGTGATATGGTTTCCCAGGATTGTGCAAGGGGCAAACAGTACATTTTGAAATATTAGTTGGGCAATAGTTGGAGACAGCTTCCAATAGTATTGTTGTGCCCATAGGACCATTTTATTTGTGCCCCGTGTGTCATACAGATGAACATTTGTGAATCAGAAGTTTGAAGTGTCACATCTTTGGTGGCTTGGTCAGTGTAACGATTGCTCTTGGCTTCAGGGTTTCAAGTTTCAAATGGGCTTGAACTTTTTTGTTTTTAAGATTTTTTTTTATTTATTTGACAGAGAGAGAGGCAGCCAGCGAGAGAGCGAACACAAGCAGGGGGAGTGGGAGAGGAAGAAGCAGGCTCCCAGCGGAGCAGGGAGCCCAATGCAGGGCTCAATCCCAGGACTCCAGGGTCATGCTCTGAGCCGAAGGCAGACGCTTAACGACTGAGCCACCCAGGGACCCCTAAATGGGCTTGAACTGTTATAAGAACTAAGCTGGAGGGAAGGAGAATGGAGTCAAGGAGTTTTAATAAGTAAGTTTTGGGGGTTTTTAAAAGATTTTATTTTTAAGTAATCTCTATACCCAACATGGGACTTGAACCTATGACCCCGAGATCAAGAGTCGCATGCTCCACCGACTGAGCCAGTCTGGTGCCCCTAAGTTTTGTTTTTATGGGTTGTCCAGAGGATGTTAGATACCCTGCTTCTAGAGCTTACCAAAATCATGGGTGACCCCAAAAGCATATCTGCTCTCTGTATAGACGATGAGAGCTTTATTTATTATCAATTGGCATGCTCTTACTAGAGCATATAATTCGGCTTGTTGGGCCACATGAACCTGGGATAAAGATCCTGCTTTGATAATTTTTTCAGTGGATACCAGAGTGTCCTGCATTGTATTTTTCTTGATCATTTTTAAGAAAGATTTTATTTATTTATTTGAGAGAGCACAAGCAGGGAGGAGGGCAGAGGGAGAGGGAGAAGCAGGTTCCCCGCTGAACAGGGAACCTAACATGGGCTCAATCCCAGGACCCTGGGACCTGAGCCGAAGGCAGATGCTTAACCAACTGAGTCACCCAGGTAGCCTTGATCATCTTTTAATGTAAGATCAATCAGAAAACAAATAAAATCTGGATTTAGGAAGAGAATTTCATGAAAGTCTAATTGAGGGGTAAGTAATGAGTCAGTTACAAAGATGAAGTTGTGTTCAGTTGAGTTTTTGAGGGGTAAGGGAAATAAGGTAGCAGGATTGAGAGGAAGACAATGAGAGACTGAAATGTTTGGAGAGGAAGGAAACTGTAGTTGAAATTTTGTAAGTCAGCTGGCGGAGAGGTGTTGGGTGTGGTGGGAGTCTAAGACTTTTAACTGTATGTGGAACTAATACCTGTAGGAGAGAATCTAGTATTAGTTTTTCAGTGGCAGTAATGGGTATAGAGGCGGGTTGCTAGGGCAGGGGGTATGGGAGATAAATGTTTGGCCATGGGGTCTAACTGAAGACTATAATATCCTTATGGGGTGTTGCAGGCCTCTAAGCCTTTCGGAAAGGATTCCCAGATGAACAAGAAGGAAGAAGGACAGTTGACAATTAGGGTGTCCTAGAGTTGTGGAAAAGATGAGCTGGTTTTTTTTTTTTTTTTTAAGGTATAAAGGTGGGGTGCCTGGCTGGCTCAGTTGGTGAGCTTGTGATCTTGAGTGGTGAGTTCGAACTCCATGCTGGGTGTAGAGATTACTTAAATAAATAAATAAACTTAAAAAAAAAGATATAAAGTAATCTTGGGCCTCTTGAGGCTATGGGATCAGGTTTGCCATGGAAGGCATATAAGGGTTGAGCTGTGAGGAAATAACTGGGAATCCAAAGGCGACACTACCCTGCAAGACCCAGAAACCCCGTAATTGTCTTTTAGTCTGAGGTTGAGGGAACTGGGTGAAGGTAGTAATTCTGTCTGGTTCTATTTTTAGCCCATCCAGCAAAAGGTGACCTAGGAATTTGACTGAAGCAGAACAGAGTTGTAATTTATCTTTAGATCTTTGTGTCCTTTGTCGGCTAATTGTTTGAGAAGACATTTAGCATCAGTGAGACAAGCCTTTAGGGTGGGAGAACATTGTAATAATTCATCTATATATTGTAAAGTGTAGATACCCCAGGGAAATCAAGACCTTTTAGGTCAGCAAATAGGTAGGACTTCTGGCATATTCCTGAGGTAGGACTACCCAAGTGTATTGTTGATTGTTCCATGCAAAAATAGAAAGATACTGACTTCGGGGTTGATAGGGATGCTGAAAAGGGCACTGCACAAGGCAATGACAGAAAAAGTCGTAGTTTCAGCTGGTATACTAAGGGAGGGTGTGGGAGTCAGGAACAATAGGGTGACAGGGTGTGGCTGTATTGGTAATTGCCCTAAAGTCTGGAACAAAATGCCTTCCTCTATTATGGGGCTTTTTAACTGGAAAAATGGGGGTAATACGAGGATTAGTAGTGGGGATGATCAATCCTTTGTTGATAAAATCTTGAACAATACGAGTTATTCTTTTAATGGCCATAGGGTTTAAAGGGTATTACTTAATATTGGGTAAGGCCTTTAACTGATCAATTTGAATAGTTATTGGGGGAGCTGAGGTTATGTGTCCTATATTGGTAGAAGAGGTTGCCCCCAATTGATCAGGGAGTGCATTTAGGAATTGGGGGGGGGGCAGTGGACTGACTGGAGAGTAGTACTGGGCAGATCAGTTAGGAATTCTGAACGGTGAGAAGGCAAATGTAACAGCACTTCGTTTTTTTTTAGTCAAAGGAAATATAGGCCTGGTAAGCCTGCAAAAAATTTCTTCCTAACAAAAGTGCTGCAGGGGTGTGCCTGGCTGGCTCAGTCGGTAGAGCAGCAAATCTTGATCCTGGGGTCCTGAGTTTGAGCCCCACACTGGATATGGAGCCTACTTTAAAAATAAAAGAAAGTGCTGGGGATGAGGGCACCAATAAAAAGGAATGGTTGCCTTGTCAAGCGCCAAGAATGAACTCTAGGGGTTGAGAAAATGGGACACTTTGTAGCTGATTAGGGACCCTGATCATGGTTAAGTGCTTTTGTATTTTGAAGCAGGGGACTGGAAAATAGATCACTGGTTGAGGATTGCAGAAGTTGCTCCAGGGTCTATAAGAATAAAACGTGTTAGGGGCGCCTGGGTGGCCCAGCATCTGACTCTTGATTTTCACTCAGGTTGTGATCTTGGGATGGTGGGATTGGGCTCTGTGTCAGACTCGTGGCTCAGGGCCAAGTCTGCCTGTCCGTCCCCCTCAGCTCCTCCCCCTGCTCAAACTCTCTCTCTGAAATAAATTAATTAATCAAATTAAATCTTTTAAAAAAAGAATAAAACCATCTTCATTCTGAATTGTTATGGGAGTTTCTCCATTAGTGTTTGCTAGGAGAAAGGGGAAAAATCCCCCTTTTGTCCTTGGAACATCACTAATCTGATAGAGGAATTGTTTTTGAGATTTTTTGTTTTTTTGGGGTTTTTGAGAGAGAGAGAGTACACACATATATGCATATGTGAATGGGGTAGCGGGGTGGGGGGGTGCACAGAGGGAGAAGGAAAGAGAGAATCCTAAGCAGGCTCCACACCCAGCATGGAGCCAGACTCGGGGCTTGATCCCTGAGATCATGACCTGAGCCGAAATCAAGAGTCAGTTGCTTAACTGACTGCGCCTCCCAGGCGCCCCAAGATTTTTGCTCTTTTGGAGCCATCTTTTATACTTCAAGCATTCCTTTTCGAAAGGTCCAGGTTTTTTTGTTTTGTTTTGTTTACAGTTGTTTTAAGTAGGCTCCATGCCCAATGTGGGGCTTGAACTCGTGACCCTGAGATCAAGAGTGGCTCACCCTACTGACTGAGCCAGTCAGGTACCTCTGAAATGTCCAGGTTTTTGCAAGAGAAACAGGTTTTATCAGTTGAGCCAGATGTTTTAACTTACGACATGGATTTGGGGTTTGCCATTTGTAGAGCCATAAGGTTAGCCATTTGTTCTTTTTAAAAATGTTTTAAATTAAAACAATTAAAAAATTTTTTTAAATTTATTTTGTTATTAGCCGGTCATCTTTGCCAATCTGTTAGTGGTGGTGGCTAGATCATAAGGAGTTTTGGTATGCTGGTCAGGGTCATGTTGTCTGACCAGAGTTAAGACTGAATAAAGGAGGTCCTCTAGAAACACTGAATTAAACAATTTGATCCTTTATCCAATCTAAGGGTTCCAGAATTTTGGACAAAAACTTTTTAGAACCTATCAAAAAACTAAACAAGTTCTTCCTGTTTTTGTTTTGTTTTGTACTGCCTTCTAATTTATTGGGTGCCCACATATGGGGAATCATTTTGATTAAATTTGCAGCTACATTAGAAGTTTTTTTCTAGGGCGTCATTATGAGGAATTTTAAAATCCTGTAGGGGGGTCTTCCTGTCCAGCTTTATTCTTCCATTCTTGGGCCTGTATAGGTCCAACAAGCATGCATACCAGTTGTTAAAGGCCAGAAGGGCCTGGATTAAGGGCACTGAAAGTCCAAATTAGTTGTCAGGTCAACTCTTCCGAATTTTTTTTTGGATTAGGAAAGTCTTTTGCAAGATTAATAAATTTTGTTTAGGACCAGAATGTCAAAGAAAGGACCTGATTATTGGGATACGGGCTAGTAACTTTGACTTTGAAAGGTGTTATGATGTTAGTTTTGGGAGGATGGATGGTGGCAGGGCTGGGGAGGGAGAAATTTCAGAGGGGAAAAAGGATATTTGGAAAGATCTGCATATAGCAGAGGAAATAGAAGGCATGCAGTGGGGGACAAAGAACTGGAAATGGAAGATGTGG
Source organism: Ursus maritimus (assembly GCF_017311325.1). Taxonomy (NCBI): domain Eukaryota; kingdom Metazoa; phylum Chordata; class Mammalia; order Carnivora; family Ursidae; genus Ursus; species Ursus maritimus. Next base: position 24,065,756 of record NW_024425897.1, read on the forward strand.
AATAATTTTTGATTCAGTGTTGAGTTGTTCTAATTGTTTTTATCTTTGATTTTTGAGTTTTTTTCTTTTACAGAGGCTATGACTAAGTAGGTTCTTTGGGGGCTTCTAAGTACCAACTGAAATAGGCTTCCATTGATTTTGTGAAGTATGATAGCTTCACCTTTCCAGTTGTGCTCTTAAATACACCAATTTAGGGATATCAAAGGTGCCCCAATGAGGCCAGTGAAGTTTTAAATATTTAGTAATTTGAACCCAGGTTGAGGAAACCTACAGCCCCCTGGGCCATAGTTTTTTTGTTCTTTTAAGATTGTATTTATCTGTTTAGAGAGCGAGCACGAGCATGGGAGGGCAAAGGGAGAGCAAAGGGAGAGGGAGAGAAGCAGACTCTCACTGGGCGAGGAGCCTGAGGCAAGGTTCCATCTCACAACCTTGAGATCATGACCTGAGCCGAAATCAGATGGTTAGCCACCCTGGTGCCTCTGGGCCATAGTTTTTATCTGTACAATCAGCAGGCTGATCATTGAAATCTCTTTCTGAGAGACTGGTATCCATTCTGTATGGGAGGAACCCTCCCCTGAACTGCTAACAGTGAGGAACTCTATTACCCCCAAAAAAGTCTCAGGGTGACTGACTGTCTCAGCCCATGGAGCATGAGACTCTTGATCTCAGGGTCCTGAGTTCAAGCCTCACCTTGGGTGTATAGATTTTTAAAAAATAAAATCTTAAAGAAAAAAAAAAAAGGAAAGAAAGAAAAGTCTCCTGAGCTCTACCGAGGTGGGAGTTCGGGGATATGAGAGGACCATGCCTGTCACCCCCGCCCCCCCATTACAGGAGCCGTCCTAAGAGAAGAAACACGGGGTGCGGTGCTCACTTCGTCACGTCTGGAGGTCCGCAGGAGGCGCCGAGGTTGCTCCAAACTGTTTTAGGAAAAACCTCAGGAACGAGCCTATGAGCGAGGAAAAAGGAGACAACTCTTTATTTAGGTTTGCGAACTACGAAGCACCATCCAACTCAGTTGGTGTGCCCGTCCCGAGAAGTGTTTTTATTTAAAGCTTGTTTACCCCAGCGAGGGAGAAATTTCAATTGGTATGGGTTGCCGAGTGATGGGCTGACCTCTTTTGCTCAGGTCTGTGAGACGGGGGGAACTTGCCAGGTGTGCAAACCTCAGGATGTTTATCATGATTCCAAGAGGGGCTGCTCTTCAGAGAACTCCACAAAATGGTGGCTGATGCAAGATGGAGTCAGGGTTGTCAAGCCTTCCCTGACCCCTTTTCTTCTGCAGTGTGAACCGGCACACGCATCCTCTGAAGACACCATAACATAATCCGACTCCCAAAGTGAGTCTGAGAATTGACAATCCCGCCGCGCCGACAGATCCCTTCGCTACGGAGGGCGATTCGGCTCCTCCCAGACCACTAACTGCACATTCGACAGTCTTTCAACTCAATCATTCAATTTAGCAGCTTCTGTCGTCGTGCAAAAGTTAAAAAAACGGAAAGCTCATTCTCTTCGGAGATAATATACCCTCGAGGCTCATCACACGTGGACTAAATTTCTTAAAAGCAAAAACGAAAAAAAAAAAAAAAAAATCACGGCTCGTGGCGAATCTGCTTCTTCCAATATAAAGGTCTGCTCCGGCTGGCGCGAAGAATCTCCTGGCGGTTCTAGTCTGTGGAGTCTGCTGGCTTCGGTGGGAAGGGAAGCTCGAGCCTTGCCGAGGTGAGTAGGAGCGGCCTGGCGGCAGCAGGGCCCACTCCGGCGGGAAGGACGAGGGAATTCGGCCCGGACCCTGTGTCCACTCGTGTAACGGCCGCCATGTTGAAGCCTGGCAAAGGGGGAGCCCTTCTGGGGTTGTGTTGCGGAAAGCGGGGCCGATAGCTCGGGTGGAAGAAGGGCCCCTTCTTCCCTTCTCCCACTCAGAGAGTGAGAGGGCGGGGTGGGGGGCAGCCTCGAGGGCCGGCGGTCGAGGCTGAGGTGCTGTGGGGCTGCTGGGAGTATAGGCTGTTCCACCTGGACTTCCGCCTTCGCGGCCGCGGCGCCACTGCGCATGCTCGGGAGGGCTCCGCGGGCTCGACTTGAGTTTTGTTTCTCACTTGGATGCTAAGCGCGGGAATATTCTAAACTCGGGGGGTTCAGTAAGGGGAGGCACGCTTTGTTGGACGGTTTCATAATAACGGATCTGTATAATAATTGATAATTATAAAGCACATTCACGGACACTGTCTTATCTAATCCTCACCAAAAACCTAATGAAATGGCATGTCGGAACGTTTTACAGATGATTTAAACTTTGCCCAAGAACGTACTAGGTCTTAAATGTGGTGTTCTGTCTCTGGATCCCGTGTTCTTGTTCACTTGCCACACTTTTGTCTTTAATGATTAATTTCCCCATCCATTTTCATCCCCCACCATTCATCTCTCAAACCTCATTCCCGTCAATGAAATAATGACATGAATCTAAAAACCCAAAGAAGTTGTAGGAAATCTCAACATAATGCTGCAATGGAGGGACCACTCCCGGAAAGATGCATGAGAAGCCGTGAAGCCTGCTGCTCTGTTGGCATTTAGTTTTAGTGTTCTTTTTCTCTTGGCATTTAGTATTTTTAAAAATGATTTTATTTATTTGAGAGAGAGAAAACAAGCAGGGCAAAAGGGCAGATGGAAAGGGAGAAGCAGATTCCTCACTGAGCAGGAGCCCAATGTGGGGCTCCATCCCTAGACCCTGAGATGGTGACCTGAGCTGCAGGCAGACACTGAGCCACCCAGGCACCCCGGGATTTAGTGTCGATAGAAGTATACCCATGAAGGAGAAACAAAATTCAGACTATCCCTTTGTAATTCTCTTCAGATTTTAATTTGAAGAATGATGTGGGAAACAAAGACGGAAGAAAAATTATTAAAAAATTATTCATTACTACCTACAGCCCACTGACAAGTCCTTGAAACGGGCAGAGTGACATTCCTCTAGGGACTCAAGTGCCTCGATGTTGGTACCTTGCTAAGGTCAAAAGGCAAACTTAGCCCAAACCCCAGGATCCCGTAAGTCTACTTTAATATATAAAAATTCTTTTGGAAACTTCCTTTATCTCTACCCCTTCAAGATACGTGTTGGCAATCATCCCCCAAGCATATGACCCACCAATATATATCAGGGGTCTCATAACTCAGGTTTTTAGGCAGTAATAAATGACCCTTTCCCAACACTAGCTAGCCCCTCAAGGTCCTGGAAACCTTGCTTCCAAAATTCATAGAGACTTACACTATTCCTAAGTCCCTCCCAACTTGAAAGTAATAATGGACCACTCCTCATGACCCCGGTGCAGCTGTTTCTGCCCATAGGTCCTGTCCCCGTGCTTTAATAAAACCACCTTTTTGCAGCAAAGATGTCCCAAGAATTCTTTCTTGGCTGTAGGCTTTGAACCCTAAAGTCTTTCCTACATCAAAAAATTCTTAAGGCTTCAAACAGGAGTTCTATGTAGAATAATATGAGTTTTATTTGTTGGATCTTCTATGACCTTTTCTTGTTGATTGGGGAAGGGATTCTTTCCTCAGCCTCAAAAACACAGAATCCTGTTGGTGGTGGTGGTGGTGGTTGTTGCTATCTCCATCTTCAAAGTGTTATATTTTATGACAGCCATCTAAGGAAATACTAAGAGCTCAAGTCAAGTTCTGGAGTGGTAAAAGCCCTTGAATGTTAACTCCCTGGCAAGGCTACTTCTTAGCCTTGTGATTTGGGACAAAAGAAAGCTTTTTGTGTGTCTCTGTCCTCATCTGAAATGGCACTAATAATAGAACCTCTGTCCTGACAGTGTTGCGAGGTGAGGGGAATTAAGTGCTTAGCATAGTGCCTGGCACCTCCTAAGTCTTCAGTACAAGTTAACTATACTTATTACAGCCTGTGTGTGTATGTGTGTGTGTGTGTATTTTCCTGCAACCCTGTGATGGAGGATAGGGAATGTGGTCTAGAATGGTAGGGCCAGTAGAATGGAATGTTAGAGAATACTAGAGCAGGAAGAGAGTCAGACAACATAGCGCTCTCTCTTATTTTCCTTTTTTTTTTTTTTTGCATGTGGAGAAGTTCCAGCAATGAGAGAGAAGAAATACAAAGTGAGTTAGAGGCAGCACCCAGACGGGACTGAAATCCTCTCTTGTCTTGTTCCTCCAGCTGTGTTATCATCCTTTTACTGATAAGGATACCAGAGGCACCTTCTCCAAAGCTGCTGGTTAACGATGACAGGCACACATATACCCTCCTTTTACAGTGTGGTGGCAGACAGTATAAAGTTGTTTTGCCTCTCAGTTTGCAATGAAGCATCCTTTCTGTCTGGTTTGGACACAAAAAAAAACTTCACTGAGTTTTGATCGGAGTTGGTTCAGTGCCTCGGTATTCATCAGGAAGTATCCTAGAATCTGGAGATAAAGTAAAGCATACACTAGACTAAGGAGTGTTTACTGTGCGCTTGGGGAAAATGTGAGTGGTACATTTACAGAAGAGGTGCCCTGAGCTGTGGGGCAGATGAATTTGCTTCCTGGGGAAGAGGTTGGAAGCTGAGCTTGGAAGGACCAATAGAATTTCCATAAGTGGAGATGTGGAAAGGAAGAAACTGCTCCCAGGAGAGGAAATTGCACAGGGAAAGACCTGGAGCTGGGGAACTAGGGCACATTTAAGGAATGAGGAGCGATCCTGCGTAAAATAGACTTTGCAGTGGGCTCTGGTAAGAGGCCGAGTGACGGTCAAGTTTCTTGAGCGCAGTGCCATTGACTTTGGATTTTATTCTGTGTTTGGTCTTTTTACTGGGAAAATAATTCCATAGTGCACCCCATAAATGATCACTCTCCTTACATAGCCCATCAACTGAAGAAAAAGAAAAGCAAAAAGATCCTTGAGGAAAATATGAGTAAAAGGGGAAAAATTATAGATGTTTTAATAAATGTCATGGAAAGATGTTATGAATAAGATTACTATATAAATTTGACAGAGCCCTGGCTTGTTTGTTTGTTTATTAAAGTAAGCTCTACCCCCAACGTGGGGCTTGAACTCATGACCCCTAGATCAGGGGTCACCTGCTCTACTGATTGAACCAGGCAGGCACCTGGAGAACTGGTTTTAAGGTAACAGATTTCTGTAATGGCTCTAAAGTTTTACGGAGGTGGCCCTGTGAGCAGTGGCAGTGTCTGAAATGTTGGCAAGCGCTGTATTATTCCGCAGATTCACCAGAATGTGAATAAATTGCCATGTTATCAGCCTCTCCTCTCAATTTAAACTTTCCTACCCTCTTTTTTTTTTTTTTAAAGATTTTATTTATTTATTTATTTGACGGAGAGAGAGACAGCCAGCGAGAGAGGGAACACAGGCAGGGGGAGTGGGAGAGGAAGAAGCAGGCTCCCAGCAGAGGAGCCTGATGTGGGGCTCAATCCCAGGACTCTGGGATCACGCCCTGAGCCGAAGGCAGACGCTTAATGGCTGAGCCACCCAGGTGCCCCAAAACTTTCCCACCCTCTTTATTTTATTTATTAATTATTATTTAATAATAATATTTTTTATTATGTTAGTCACCATACAGTACATCCCTGGTTTTTGATGTAAAGTTCCATGATTCATTAGTTGCGTGTAACACCCAGTGCACCATGCAATATGTGCCCTCCTTACTACCCATCACCAGCCTATCCCATTCCCCCCCTCCAAGCCCTCAGTTTGTTCCCACTCGCTTTAAAAAAAAAAATTATCCTGTATCAGAAGGAATAACAATTGCAGTATGCTTGTGGGGCTAAAATTACCATTGCAATCAATTCCCATGGCTTAAGGCAAGAACAGATTATCAGCCGGGGATTGGAAAGAAATCCCATATTCTCTTTGAACCAAAGAGCCTGTTGTGGCTGGGTCACTGTGGTTTTAGCTTTGCTGCCTATTGCAAAATACTACATCAAAAGCACCATTTTCCCTTTAGTTTTGTGTTTTAAAAAAGTCCTTGCCTTTCTTATCTTTTAATGACGCATACCAAGACATTTACAGATGCGCATATAATATCTAGAATTTCCTTCAGAGTAATCTAGGAGTGGGGATGTGAGTGGGGCACAGATGAAACAAGACTGGCCACGTGTTGGTCAGAGTCTGGTGATGAGTTTGTGGAGGGTTATGCCATTCTCTCTGTGGGTACATGTTTGAACTTCTTGGTAGTAAAGAGTTTTTAAAAATACCGTTTTTCTTTTTATTTATTTATTTGAGAGGGGAGAAAGTGCGCATGTACGCACAAGGGGGAGAGGGGCAGAGAGAGAGGGAGAAGCAAGCTCCCCGCTGAACAGGGAGCCCGATGCGGGGCTCGATTCCAGGACCGTGGGATCATGACCCGAGCCAAAGGCAGACGCTCAGCCGACTGAGCCACCCAGGCGCCACAAACACACCATTTTTCATAGCAGTTTCCAGGCTGGTTTTCCTGTAACCATTTTAGCCTGAAAGGCGAGCCTGGATTTTGATCCACTTTGCCACGTTATAATGTAGTTGGTAAGTGTCCCGATGTGACTAAATTGGATCATACACAGATGGATCAAACTCAAGCACATTGCCCTTTGCTTCTTCCCGGATTGGAGGGTGGAGCAGCGGGTGACAACATCTTGGAGCCCCACTGTCTGGCTTTGATACTGTTCCACCCACTTTGTAACTGGAAGGCTTCAGGTTCTTGGTCCTGCTTCCTTCCGTATTGAAGGAGGAGTGGAATAACAGTATCTACTTCACGGGGTTGTTGTAAGGATTAAATGAGTAGCTTACAGTAGGTGCTACATAAAGGCTTCCTGTGATCCTTCCTAGAACATGAACGATTGGATGCCCATTGCCAAGGAGTATGACCCGCTTAAAGCTGGCAGCATTGACGGCACTGATGAAGACCCACACGACCGCGCCGTCTGGAGGGCAATGTTGGCGCGATACACCCCCAACAAAGGCGTCACAGGAGACCCCCTCCTCACCCTGTTTGTGGCAAGACTAAACTTGCAGACCAAAGAGGAGAAGTTAAAGGAAGTATTTTCCCGCTATGGGGACATCCGGCGGCTTAGGCTGGTGAGGGACTTGGTGACGGGCTTTTCAAAGGGCTATGCCTTCATTGAGTACAAAGAGGAGCGTTCTCTGATCAAAGCTTACCGGGATGCAGACGGCCTGGTTATTGACCAGCATGAGATATTTGTTGACTACGAACTGGAAAGGACCCTCAAAGGGTGGATCCCTCGGCGACTTGGAGGAGGTCTTGGGGGGAAAAAGGAATCCGGGCAACTAAGATTTGGGGGCCGTGATCGGCCTTTTCGAAAACCCATTAATTTGCCAATTGTTAAAAACGACCAGTACAGAGAGGGAAAAAGGGAAAAGCGGGAGCGATCTCGGTCTCGAGAAAGACATTGGGACTCTCGGACAAGGGACCGAGACCACGACCGTGGCCGGGAGAAGAGATGGCAGGACAGAGAGCCAACCAGGGTGTGGCCGGAAAGTGACTGGGAGAGAGAGAGGGACTTCAGAGATGACCGAGCCAAGGGGAGGGAGAAGAGGGACCGAAGTAAATAGAGGCTCACCACCACCACCACCAGAACCCAGACGAAGACATAGCATGAATAGAAGCACAGAGAGATTTGTGTTTTTATACAGTGTGTATGTCCAATGCTTGAATAAAACTTGCTGATGGTGATGGGGTCTGGAGTAAGTTTTCTTTCCCATCTGGAACCGAGGTTTAAGCTGAGCATGCTGATATTATGAAATTTCTCTTCATCTTGTTGTTCCAAGGACCCATTATTTAATAAACTTTAGAAACAGTTTTGTCCTCACTGGTATCTATACAGAAAGGCATGTGGCAGTAGAGAATTCTCTTTTAATTTGGCAGTAGAGAATTTGTTTTTGTGATCTTGATTTTCTCCTGTCTGCTGAAATTGACCATTTTGGGGGCTTGCAAAAAGAGGTGATGACCAAAAATCATTTGCATTGTTCTCAGATGCCTGGGAACCCGAATCTGGTCAGAGTAATTTGTTATCTTTTCCATCTTTATAGTGTAAAGGCTTGTTGAACTGAAATAAAAATGGGATAGAAAAGTGAATTCAGGGAGAATGTCCAGAACTTCATAGCAAAGCCAGTGTGAACAGTGGCCTGGGTCAGCAACCAGCTATTCTTGAACAAATGTAACTCCGTTCTTGAGCCAAATGCTGCCTTTTCTTCTTCCCTGTTTTTGGCAGGGAGGCTGGCATTTAAAATGAAGAACCAAAGTTGCAGGCCTCTGGGACTCTGGTTTGTGGCGCTCCAAAGAAATGAGCGTGAAATGGAAATGGAAGAGAAATCAATGACAGCCTTCGGTCTGGTTCTGATAAGATGGATTTGTCTTCTCTTGGACATCCGGCCTCCTCCCATTTGTTTGGGGGCTGGATATGTTGACCTTAGTTTCTGACGGCTTTGAAAAGTACCATGCTCTTCACAGGATTTTCACAAAGGTGACACTTAGCATTTTTGTTTCATCAATGGCTGTATCTTTGAAAGCTCAGGTTCTTAAAATTCAGGATGTTTCATGCAAAGTAAATGACTTCGTATCAAGACTCAACACATTCACAACTAGGTTTTTGCATTCAGAATATGAATCTCGTTGTTACATAGGGAACCTGCTCTACCTTAAAACTGCTATTAGCTGTTAGAACAGTTTTAGAAAAATAGACTCTCTCCTTTGTAAATTTCCAGTGCAGAATTTTACTGTCTCCCACGTCTCAGAAAACAGCCGTGCAGGAACACCCTTCTGATTTCACTCGGGTTTCACAAAGTGCCCCCTGCTACGGCACGGGAAGCATGTTATGGGCTGGAGTTGGTAGGTACTTCCGCTAAAGGTGCGTTCCACATCAAGGAAGCATGTGTGGGGAGACCACGTCAAAAGAAAGAAATCCAGTCACGGTGTTTACATCGTCCAAGCCAGCGGTTATCAACTCTGGGTTCCCGAACATGGATGGGTTAAGTACATATGCACACTCAGACCCCATCCTTGACATTCAGGCTTCATCGTGTATGGGCCCTGGTAACTAAACAAAACAATTGGTAGAACCCCACAGCAGGGACCTTAGCAGTAGCCACATGACAAAGGCATACACCCTATCACCTAGCAAGTAATTCTTGTAGTTTATTCTGCAGACTGACATATGTGTACAAAAGTGTGCAGTGCTGTTTTAGGCAGTAAAAGATTGGAAGGAAGCTCCCTGTCCATCACGGGGGTTACGGACAAACATGAACGAATTACGCATCTACATGGGAGACCAGGGGTCCTCAGTCTTGCACTATTACATCTGGTGTGGAAGAGTCATTGTTGTGGGGCTGTCCTGAGCATGGTAGGAGGTTGAGCAGCCTACCCACTGGATGACAGTAGCAGTTGTGGCAACCAAAACACCAAAAACGTCTCCAGACATTGCCGCATGTCCTCGGGGGACACTGAGACCCACATCTTATGTGCTGAGGTGGAGTCATCTTCAGGGTATTCTAAGAAAAGAAAGGTACAGAATAGCACATACATAGTATGCTGCCGTTTATGTAAAAAAAAAAAAAGGAAAAAATACATTTTGTTACATAACTGCATGTATATTTATACGCTCTTTCAAGATGCCCAAGAAACTGACCACACTGGTCACTCCTGGGGAAAGGGCAACTAAAGGGGGCCGGGGGGGGGGTTCCTTCATACACCTGCTTTTATACTCTGAGAATCAACTGATCATTCTTGTGGGCAGTCAGGTTTGAGAACCACTGTGCAGAAGCAGCATTATCCTGTCTGATCATTATTGTCAGCAGTCTGCAAACGGAGCCCCTGTCGACTCTGTAAACCAGTCTGATGGTTTCTTAGCAATGTGTAGATGGTGGACCCGTCAGATGTACTTGAGCGTTCTGTTAGCAAATGCTACCTCTCTCAATCTGTCAGCACCCAGTCTGTGCCCTGAGTCCTCTGTGGGTAGAGAGAAAGACAGTGCTATTTGGGCAAAACCCCAGCTCACCAGATGCAGGCTTCTGGCTCTCTGTCTGCCACCACAGTCCCATGAGTCAGCCCGACATGTGGTCCCCAAGCAATCTCTTCACCCACCGCCCTCGCACTGGCGAACCTACCCCCCCCCCCAATCCTGGATCCCCTAGGCTCCCCCACCCCATTCCAAATCCGCTCGGTACACCTGTCTTCTTTATAGGGGACTAAGTGTTTGATATATGGAAGGCTAAAAGGAAGAAAGAAGGGAAAAAAATACAAATGAGAAAGGTTGTAATGTCTCATCCTTAGCAACTTTGTTTGGTTAGTACTGCATAACTCACAGCTGATTCCAAGGCACTCGCTACATGCTCTAGGCAATACCAGTAACAAGGTGCAAAAGAGAACCACTGGCTCTTGCAAAGTTGTCTCCAGTTTCTGGGCGGGAGGACTGTCGTCCATATTTTCTGTTGCTTCGCATCTAAGTGGGGCCGGTTTGTCTGGTGACTTCGAGGCCCTGCTCATCTAACGGATGCATCCTATATATTACCACCATGACAATTTCATGAATAATCTAATGAAAATCTACCGCTTCGCTGCCTCCCATTTAAGTATGACAAATGTGTTAATAAAACCTCTACACATAGAATTTCATACAAAGCAAGTCAAACAGCAATTATAGTGGCATGTGATGTATTTGGCTTAAAGAAGCTTGTGTTACTGAAGTTAATGCAAAAGTCTGGCCTCTGCTCATGGTATTATTAAATATATATCCTAAGGGATCAGTCATCTATTATAAACGGTGATAGCCCTGGGTATAAATAAACATGTCTTTAGAGTTTGGCATCAGTTTTTCAGTGTGCTTCCTCAAAGCACACAGTCTGTTTGAGGGATCAGTTCTGAAGGTGCATCTGAACCCAGAGGTGTGCAAGGTCGTGACACCTGGGGCTGCCAGGTTCCGCTGCAGGTGCTGGCGGGGGACAGTTCCGGTCCGAGGGCAGAGGGGGGGCTGTGGTCACAGGTGCTGCAGGGCTTCCTGTCCTTGCTCCGTGTAACCGTCGTCACGGTGGGAGTTGGCCCACTGGCCAAAGGACTCCTGGATGTGCACGTTCCTCTGCGTGTTGGCCAGACGCTTCTTGTCTCGGGAGAAGAAGCTAAACCTTTTTGGAAGAGAAAGAAAGAAATGAGAGCCGGGCCCTTTGCTGTGCACTGTAGAGTTTTTGCCATGCCAGGACATACAGCAGCAAATGTGGAAGGAAGCAAATCAATTCAAGGTGTGAAAGAAAAAGTGGGGGCGCGGGTCAGAGTTATTTGAGAAAGCAGCAGGGGGATTCTGCACATCATTGTCACCGAACCTGGGAGGCGACACAGTGTGAACGGGGCATGCACATAGGTGATGTGTGATGCATCTCCTCTCTTAAGCACTGCTGACAGTCTCTTCCCCTCACCAGTGGAAATAAAAAACGACTAGAAACCTTCCAGAAACCTTCCTTACCCTAATGATGCAGAGAAGATAATAACAAAGCCACATCGAGTTTAAGATGATTCTGACATAAAGAGACGCATGTTTTTAATTTGTTACGTAACGTGAATCAGAAAGTACAGACGCAGCACATCAAAGCCCAGATTTCGTGGATATTACTGCTAGAGAGGAGTTGAAAGTAGGTATTTCAGACAAATGAGACGATTGAAAAATAAGTAATAGTACACATGGTTCTGTCATTGGATAAACACTGTGAATGTTGTATGCGAATGAGATTGGGGAAGACAATTTACAGTGTCAAAAATTGATCTAAGGGCGAAAGCCTTTACAAGTTAGCACTCTAACCTGCTACATGGTAGGAGCTAATGTAGACCAAGAGGGCTTTTTAAAACAGCTGTGATTCCTGGGGCACTGGGTGGCTCAGGTCATGATCTTAGTATCATGAGACCAAACCCTGTGTCAGACTCCACTAGGCATACAGCCTGCTTAAGATTCTGTCTCTCCCTTTCCCTCTGACTGGCCCCCACTCCTGCCCCACGTGCTCTCTCTCGAAAACAAAACAAAACACCCCGAAACCAAAAGCAGCTGTGACAACTGATCATTGATCAAAGTAAATCATCCGATGCCTCAAAGATGAAGGCAGAAATCACAGGCAAAAAGGTTATAAACTGGCCCGTTTAAAAAAAAAAATTTTTTTTTTTAAATTTTACTTTAAGTAGGCTCCACACCCAATGTGAGGCTTGAACTCATGACCCTGAGATTAAGAGTCACATGCTCAGGGCGCCTGGGTGGCTCAGTCAGTTAAGCGTCCGATTCTTGATTCGGCTCAGGTCATGATCTCAGGGTTTTGAGAGATTCTCTCTCCCTCTCCCTCTGTCCCCCAATCCCTTGCACACGCGCTCTCTCTCGCTCTTAAAAAAAAGAATCACATGCTCCATGGACTAAGCCAGCCAGGCACCCCTAAACTGGCCCATTTATTTTTTTAGAGAGAGAGAGAGGCAGAGGGAGATATGAGAATCTTAAGCAGGCCCCACACTGGCCTGGAACCCGACGTGGGGCTCAGTCCCACAACCCTGAGAACAAAGCTGAGCTGAAATCAAGAGTTGGACATTTAACTGACTGAGCCACCCAGGCGCCCCAAAACTAGCCCATTTAAAACAAGGTCTGCTTTGGCTCCACCTCCACAAAGACCAGGACCCTGGCCCGTAAACCTGAGGTGGCCCACCTTGAATTTGTCCCAAAAACCTTTCCTAAACTGCCCTCTGTCCTTTGAAACTCCTACTTCCTAATGAGATTTATTCTATTCTCACCAAATTCCGCTACTTCTGAATTTTGGTTTCTGAACTTGGTAAGAGAGATAACAGCTATGTTTCCCCGGGGGCAGGAAGGAATAGGAATGCACTACTGAGGGACTAAAGCTTCAGATCAACTATTTTTAGTTCTGTCTGTTCCCCTATTAGCCTTTTTTTTTTTTTAAGTGCCAAGGCCTGTGGAGTTCAGCTTTAATCACAACTGGGTGAAAATGATTTTACTATTCTGTGGTTACTGGACCCTACGATCACCTCCTACCAGGAATAAAGTGGTCTTTCATCGAAAGCTGGGGCAAGCCGAGTGTATCTGGAGAAATTCTCCATACCGGCTGAAGTTTCTTTTCTCTACAACAGATATGTGTACTGACGAATGAAAGCGCGATGTTCATACTGTGTTATTTGTGAGCTCTTTCCATGGTGTAATCGGGGCAATGAGCTGGCCAAAAATACAGCAGCAACACATCACTGTCACATCTCACCTCTACCTGACTCAAGCGGGGAAAGCCACGTGCCACTCCCTGTCCAGGGGGACACAGAGAGAAACAAAGCATTGGTCCCCTTCTCTGCTCTTCCTTTTTAAAAGACGACCAAATGGCTTTCTGACAATGGCTTGGCAAAACAAAGCGGTTTAGAAAGCCAGGGCGTGAAGGTCGAAAACACAGCGTTAGTGTCACTCGGGGTGTGTGTGGGGGGGTCACCGTGGGCGTTGATTACTGACCCGTCACTTAAAGGACCTTCTTTACTGGATCATGGACAAGGTGGTATTTAGAATGGAGACAGAAAAAGACAAAAAGAATTATCGGTGACACAGCCGAGAATTCCACGGCCTCACTCGTGCAGGTCAAGACTCACGAGGGCATGTTTGAAATCACACTCGGCACCCACTTCAAATGGAAACACGCAGGTGATGGCCATGCAGCTAAAGTGGCCGAGGAAGGCGGGCCAGCCTCAGCAGAGCCGCAGCACACATTCCAAAGGCACAGCTCAAAACGAACCCACCAAAACCCAGTGCCTACAAGGGAAACAAGTCTTCGGACGGGCTGCAGCGTGGGGTCATCTATTATCAGGCCAGCTGCTACCATGGGCATTATGGCTGTAAAGATCCTGGTTAGAGAAGTACAGATAGACACAGAGAAGATAAAAACAGGGAGGCATGAAAATAAACACACGGCACACAGAGACCAGCTGAAGGGTTTGCTTATGGTAGACGTCATGGGTGGAACTGTGTATCCCCCCGCCCCAAAACTCATGGCGAAGTCCTAACCCCCAGTAGCTCAGAAAGTAACTATTTGGAGATAGGATCCTTGTAGAGGTAACACGTTAAGATAAAGTTATACTGAAGAAGAGCAGATCTTTTTAAAAGGGGGCAATCTGGACACAGGCACGCCCACAGGAGGACTGCTACGTGGTGAAGGCGAAGGCCAGGATCCAGGCCGGCAAAGGCCAGAGATCTCCGGCAAGCCACTGAAGCTAGGAGAGGCACAAAATGTTCTCTCAGCCCTCATGAGGAACCGCACCCCTGCCAACACCTGGATCCTGGGCTCCTCGCCTCCGGAGGCGCGAGACAAACGTTTCGGCTGCAGAAGGCTCCCAGCTCGTGGGACTTGACTGCGGCAGCCCCAGCAAACTCATGCAGCACGGAGGGAAGATAGGGCGGCCCTTGGGGCTGAAAAGCAGGCCTGGGGCTGGGAAGGAGGGAATCAGAGCTGCTGTGGGTTAGTGGCGACACCATCGGGTGTTTTCCAGCACAACTCCCCTGACTGCCATGCACTGCAGGCTCCGCGCCCCCAAGAAGGCAGCCAGGGGGCATCCAGGAGAGAAGATGAGGTGGCCTGGGGGCGCCGGGCAGGAGATCTGAGGCAGAGAACCTGCATTAGCCACCCCCTGCATAAGTCAGAGCTGACAGTGACTATGCCTCGGTCCCTTGTCTTGGCAAGGAAAATGAAGAGACTCCACTCAAGCCACCAGAGCTGATTTTGAACAACTTTGATTTTTTTTTTTTTTTTAGATTCTGGCTGGGAAAAGATAGGAATGACTACCTCAGATGAGGTTGGGGATTATCTGTGTTTGGATTTACTTCTGATCTACTTCACGGAGCAGCTGGGAGTTGGCATCCTGGCAGAGCCCACATGGGTATCTTCTCATGGTGACAAGAAAAGGGGATACCTTTTATCAAATGCCCACTCCCCCAAGGCCAGGCTGTCAGGGGCTCTAAGCCACACAGTTCTACACCGAGCTCTGCCAGGACACCTCTCAGCCTAGCAGGAACCCCCAAAGACACGATCATCATGCAAGATGGCCCCAGACCCAGGGTGACACGTTTGCCTGTCTTCATTGGGGTCCCATCAGGGGTCAGATGGGTGCCCAGGGGCCTTGGCGCACCTGGAGGGTTCTGGCCAAGTAACTGTATGTGTCACTGGATGCACGGCCCTCTTCCTTCCCTATTCCAGGTACCCCCCGGCAGGAACCGCTTCCTCCAGAGGGACAGCCCCTTCCTCGAAAAAAAGGCTGGCTTGTTTTGGTCAAATGTTTATGTCCTGGATATGGTGTAGCTGGTTTTACTTACTCCCTCCCCACTGATGATTTCTAGAAGACTCGATCCAAATGAAGTTGCGACAGTGGCATTTCAGGCAGTGCAACGGGCGGCTGTGAAGAAGCTATTTCTGGGCTAACGCGAGGAGGGCGGTGGGTAGGAGGACAGGGACAGAATGCACTGTTGCCACGACTGTTTGATGCTTTGGGGGCCGCCTACTCTGAAGGCCAACCTTGCTGGCGTGTGTGACCAGCTGTTTCTGCTCCATAGCTTCTGTGGCCGTCCCCGTGTCCCCGCTGCCTGCTTCTTGGCTCAGCCCCTCCGCCAAGCTCCACAGAAGGCCGCTGTGTGTAAGTCTGCGGGGCTGTGACCGAGAGATGCAGACCACACAAAGGGGGCGCTGGTGCCTGGTGGCCACTGGGGACAACGCTGGAGTCACTCTGTGCTCCCTCGTGACCTTCCCAGGCGGTGCCAACCTGGACTCTCCGGCCAGCAGCTGCTTGGTCACAAGCTATTCTTGGACCATCTTCTGGGTACAGTTTTGACCGGCAGCAGGAGTCTCTGGTTCCTTTCACCAGTTCAGCCCAGAAATGTAGACGCTGATGTCCCTGGCTCGTGGTGCACTCGAGAGATAAGGGAACTGGGCAGTCCGCCCGCAGCTGGTGACTTGGCATGAGTTGAGGAAATGGGGGGGGGGGGGGCAGAAGGCATGGGTTGAAATCCCAACTTTGACCTTTCTCAATGGTCTGATCCAAAGGAAGTCAATGGGCTGCTCCTGGCCCGTGACACATCTGAGAAATGGGGCTAATCGTCCTAGCTCTGAGTCTCTGACAGGGTGGAAGATACCTTAGTTCAGGTGGCGTGAGCCGATAAAGGCCCTTCAAACCTCCATGGTAGCTACTGCTCACTTGGCAGATGGAGGAACCTGGTCAAGGACATGAAGCTGAGCCGGAAAGCAGTCGTGACCTATACTAGAGAGGCCGTGTGACTAATATTCCACAAAAGCAAGGGTGAAGGGACAAGTGGACCCCAAGAGGTGCCAGATCTGTGAGGAATGGAAAGGGAGGTAGGCATGGAATGGTCTTGAGAACCGCCATTCCCTGCCCCAGGTGCCGGGGAAGATTCGTCCCTGCCCCTGGCTCTGGGCTCCTGGGCCGCACTGATGCAGCTCCCAGTCAGCAGCCGAGGTGGACAAAGGCACCCAGTGTCCTGCCTGGGCTGGTCAAAAGCCTTTTGTGCCAGCCTGATCTTCCAGTCATCCCCTAGAAGGCCAGAGTGGCCACGGGACTGGCCACCTGCACCCTCTGGACGGGGCATTCTGATCTCTCTTCCTCTCTGTCTCTCTCTTGCTGGCTCCCCAATTCCAGCTGCTTCTCCTGCCAGGCTCCGAGCCCCAGGTCTTGCTGAGCAGACAGAGGCCACACTAAAGGGGAGAAGGGCCCAGGATCATTTGTGGAACAATCTGGAAAACAGGATTCAACACCACAGCCTCTTCAGGTGTAGGTAGAAGAACCAGTGGGAAGAAGAAGATTGTTGGCTAATTCTGATAACTTTCCTCTGGATTTTACCCAGTTTGGGATTTGCAAAAGCCGACTCTTAATTGCCTTTCTGTGAGGAAAGGCGGCCGTAGCAGAAAACTAACTACAGAATCAGGACAGCCCGGCTTTGGAAAGCAGGACTTAGAAATGCATACGTCTTAGAATTACTGTGCTTGAGGAGTCGTGCATGCAGCACACATGAAGATGCTAAAAAGGCCTGATTTTTAAAGAGCTGCCAATGAACCGCTCAAGGATGCACAGGGATGGTCTCTTGGTCCCGCCCTGCCTCAGCCCATGGGCGGACTATGAGGGCTCATGAACTTTTTCTCCGCTCCCCCAGCTTTTCACCCAAAGTGACATCTATCGGAACACAAAATCGATCGTGCTGGTCCTTACCTATGCATGGGGCTGCCAGGTGGCTCAGAGTTTAAGCAAAGTCAATCCCATTTCTTAGCACTGGATGAGAAACCCTACCCAAAGGTGAGAGTTTCCCTGGGTACTAAGTATATCAGAGATTGAGACCGAAGGGCTCCCTCACCCCCATGATGAGGACGCAGTGGACGCCCACTCCTTGTCTGCCTAGCGGCCCATTCTTCCCCTAATTTCAGTCCATCTGAACCAGACCGAGTCAGAGCCATCCCAGCCCCAGTCACGAGGAGGAGACCCAGACCTGGCCGACGGATGCACTGCCCTGTGGCTGGCGTAGAGGCCATGTGACCCAGTCTGAGCCAATGAGACTTGATTCTATGACTCCTGTGGAAAATTTTCTTCCCACTGGAGTTTCAGACCAAAGAAAGTAGAAGCCTGAGCTGATGTCTGTCATGCTGCCACCCTGAAGGACAGCATGTCCGAGAATACAGCCCACATAAAGGAAAACCAAGCCAGAGGTGGAGGGAACGAGGTAGAGCCCTGATGACAAGGCCTGGATCCAGCTGAGCCTGAAGCCAACCTGACCTGGGAATTTTGGGTTCCTCAGAGTTCACGGTTTTTCTTAAGTTACTTTGAGTTGAGTTTCAATTGCCGATGTTAGATTATTAACTAATATGTGGCCAAATGGTGTTGGGATTCAGAGGAGACTTTCTGGTTCCAAGCATGGAACCGACCCCTAACCAGAACTGGGGACTCCACGCAGAGATCGAGGGCCAAGCAAATAAGCAATGTGAAGCTGGCAAGAGAGGCTGGGGAAGGAGCCACGCGTTCCCGTGCACACTCTAGAGGGCAGCCACCCCCTCCCAACAGGAGAGGCTCGGCAGTTGTGAGGGCACATTCCGCACTGCCCTTCCCGTCCACCACCGCTGAGCACCAAGTCATTTCACAGGGTCAGAGCTACCCAAGAACTTCCCAATGGAACTGGTTTTTAAAGGCTGAGGCACCCAAGTAACACCCCAATTGCTCTCCCCACATGCTCCCGGTGGCTTTCCAACCCACGCCACCTGCTTTCACAAAGCTTCTGCCAGAGTTTGGAAGAAAGAGAGGAGGCCTCTTCTGTAATAAGCCGTGGGTACAGCTGGAAGGCCAAGAGCCAGGAAGACCCTCTTCGGGGAGATAACAAGTCTACAAGACAACAGTGTCAGTGTGCACACTTGCCAGATAGTCTGAAATGTGGGCTCTTGGGGCCAGGCTGCCTGGTTTGAACCTTGGCTCTGCCTCTTAAGAGCTGAATGTCCTTAGGCAGCTGCCTCAGTTTCCTTAACTATGAAACGGGAATGACAGTGCCTCTACCTCACAGGGGTATTGTAGGGACTCGATGAGCTCATCTATCTGCAGGAATGGTACTGGCACATAGTAGCCTCTTAGCAGATAGTAGCCAACCAGACCACAGGTTTTCACCCTTATCCGAAGGGCTGCAAGGGTCAATGAACCTGAAACTGTATGCACAACTGTATGTGTGGTTTTTCACCTCCCCCAGGGAGAGAGTCTACAAACTCTCCAAATCTCAAAGGGGTCTTTTGATATAAAGAACCACTCAAGTAGTTTAAAGTCCAGTTGAAGGCAAGGCTGAGTTCTTTCTTTCTTGTGTGTTCCCCACAGCAAACAGGGCCTGACTCTGCATGTATTCTGTAGCAATAAATACTTACTGGAGAGATGGGGGAGGGTGGGGGAGTCATCACAGAAATGCACAGATGGGGTGGACCAAGGGCCATTCTGGACCTTTGCAAGCTGGGGTGGCAGGCCCTTCGGATGCATGAATCTCCCCCACCAGCCTTATTTGCTGCCCGGAGACTGCCCCACCTGACACACTCAAGCCCTGAGCCTCAGCCACAGGCCCCACCCCCTTTCCACCCTCTCAGCCTTACCCAAACCTCTCTGGCCCGGGGACCCCCAGGAGGAACTCAGCATTCAGGTGCAGAGATGAACTGAAAGTCGAGGGCCAGGCCCTATGTGCTCCGGGGTTAAGCCTGTCTCAGCAGGAGGTGGTTAGTGACAAGCCTGGCCCTGGAGCAGGTGCCCAGAAGTGAGAGGCTGTGTGAACCACCAGGTCAGCTGTGCGCGAGCAGCCGCACACTCTAGAAGCACATCACTTACAGTCGCTTGATTCCAGACTCCGGCTGGGGGGACATTCTCGGGTGGACGACCGGGGGAGGTTGGGGTATTCGATTTTCCTCTTCTATTTCTTCACTAGAAGGAGTTGAGAGGAGTGAGATAAGAGAGTCAAAAATTCTGTGAGAGCTGGAATATTCCAGAAGGGTATTGTCTGATGGTCTGGGAGGGCTTATACTGGGAATAGGGGGACCCAGGAAGATGGCAAAAGTGTCCTGTACCCCAATAGTCTCTTTGCCTGGGGGGCTGGCCTCTTAGCAACGGGCATGGCCAGCTAAGAGAAGGGGTCAGCCCTGGAAGCAGTGGACATAGGTGCCTGTGGTCTCTTTGGCCCAGTTGGTCAAATGTGAAGAATTTCAGGAAAGGAACCCACATCTCAAAAAGGCAATTTTCAGTTCCTTTGAAGAATCTAGCCACATAGAACTACTTCCTGTCTCCTGTCCTTGCCAAATCCTGTCTCCCTACCTTTGTGGTTTCTTCCATCTGGAATATGGCACCCACCCCTCAACATCTCCCATACCTGAACAGTACCCTATCTTTTAGGGAAAGCCCAGTTCAAATGCCACCCCCTCCAAGAAGCCTTCCTGATTTCTACCCCATCCCTGAGAAGTGATCTCTCCCTTTGAACAGCCAGTGCACACAGTACCAGTTAAACTTTCTTACGTGCCAGGCATACAGTGGGTTTTCAATAAAAATACGTGGCGCTCTATTTTCTGTGTATCTCTTATTTTCCCTACTAGATCAGGAACCACATCTGGTGCAAGTGTCCTTCCTTCTGGCTTTCTATTCGAGAAGTATTTGTTGTGCATCTACTCTGTGCTAAGCTCCATTCTAAGACTTGGGAACTTAGCCATGAACAAGACAAATTTGTTTTCTGGTCTCATGTTGTTGTAGTCTGTTATGGAAATAGACAATAAAACAAGCACATTAAGGAATAGGATCAAAGATGGTGAAGGGCCATGAAAAAAGTAAAACTGAGTAAAGTGACAGTGACTTCAACAGGGCACTCCTTTGGATGCGTGGTACGAGGGAAAGACAGCCTCTCTGAGGAGGTGACCAATGACCTGAATTCTGAATGACCAGGAGTCACCAATGGGAAGGGCCAAGGGGAATGTTTTCCCAGCTGCAAGACCAGCATATGCAAAGGTCCTGAGGTAGAAACAAGTGTAGAATGTTTTCAGAAACCAAAAGAGGGGTAGTGTCTATGAAGCTGAACAAGTATGTGGTGAGTGCACCTGAGGAGCTGTATTTTAAATTTTATTTTAACTCGTTGAAATGTAAACAGGCACACGGCTAGTGGCTACCATATCTGACAGTGCAGCTTAATAAATGCAAGTTCACTGGCTGTGGGATGAATGAACAAATACTTAGGCTGTATGGCTCTACCATCTCTAATCTGCAATTCAAAAACCCAAAAAGCTCTAAAAATGAAAATTCATGTTTTGGTCATTCATTTGGTGGCAGAACTTGAAATGAGCTCTCATGAGCCTGATTATCATGGTTATTTATCCCAGTTAGTGTGAACAGTCACATCTTTTGCTGTGAAAATATTAACGTGATTGATTTGGGGAGCTTCCCCAGATCCTGGTGGTGTATGTTATGTACATACAGTCTGTGGACTATTCCTTTCTCACGGCTGGAAAGTTCTGAATTATAAAATGCACCTGGGCCTAAGAGTTTCAGAAAGGGATTGTGAGCGTGTGTGTAAGTCCTTCAGGCCAGACAGGGTCCCCAGAATGGAGACAGGTGCAATCCTTGTTTTCCCAAGACCTCCTACAACCCCAGAAAGCAGCCAGCCTGGGAGCTCCTGGGGACGCTCACCTCTTGTAGTACGCCAGCTCCTCCTGCAACAGAAACACTTTGGACTTGAGTTCGTTCCTCTCGTGTAGTACGTCCCGCAGCTCCTGCAGCGTGAACCGGGGGCGGTTGGGGTCCTTGAGATCCATGGCCACCTTCTCCGCCTCCGAGACGCACTCCTCCCCGCCCGGCTCCGTCTGGAGGAGGCAGAGATGCTGCTAATGAATTCCTGGCGGCCACCAGCAGCACCCACTCCACATCCTGCCGGAGCCCAAATTTCCCACCCTCCTGGGGCCTTTGCTGCTTGCCGGGGGCGCTATTTTAAGAACTCGCGGGCGGCCTGTGCTCACGTTCTGTGCAGTCAGCGTCCCTCTGGAGATGAAAGCCAGCGGCCACCTGTTCATTGTTCACCTTCTTGATAGCTAGACCTGCTGTCCCTGGTGCCTCCCCACCTGACTCGGGGTCTTATTACAAATAACATTAAAAGGAGTCCAAGGAGAAGAAACAGCACGGCTCCAATGCTGCCACCCTCGTCAATCTGCTTTCCTTTCCCCACATTCTCTGCTTGTACTCTTACGAAGACCAGTGCTAATTTGGCCAAAGTTGTTAGAATCAGAGCTTACTCACAATTTTCTCTTCCTTTCTCATCTGACATTAAGTCACATATGTTTTCCCACATGTTACTGGCCTTCCGGTCAAGGCCTCTCCTTCCCTGTGGCTCAGGGCATCTGTGCCCTGGAGGTCAGTGGAAGCCGGAGGGGGAGGGCAGGCAGGTGGTCAGGGCATTTCTCTTCCACGCAGGTCACTCACGTGGATCCTGCCATGTGAAGTCCCCTGTCCAGGCCAGACCCAAACTCCGTCCTCCCTCTCTTTCTCACAGCAAGGAGGGTTTTTGTTTTTTAAAAACAAGACTGTAGTAAAGTACACTTAACAGAAAATTGACCATTTTTAAATATACAATTCAGTGGCGTTTAGTACATTCACGGCGTTGTGCAGTCACCACCTCTGTCTCATTCCAGAACATTTTCATTCCCCCAGAGGAAACTCCATACACATTAACAGTCATTCCCCAGCCCCGGTGACCACCATCTGCATTCTGTCTCTATGGATTTGCCCTTTCTGGACAGTCTGAATAAATGGAATCCTACAGTATGCTTCCTTTTGGGCCTGGCTTCTTTCAGTTAACGTTTTCAAGGTTCATCTGTGCTGTAGCGAGTCAGGGCTCTGTTCCTTTTTATGGCTGAATACTACTCCCATGTATGGATATGCCATGTTTTGTTTATCCTTTATCCACTGATGGGCATTTGGGCAGTTTCCACCTTTCGGCTAGTGTGAATAGTGCCGCCACGAACTCCTGTGTACGAGGATTTGTCTGAACACCTGTTCCCAGTTCTTCCGGGTGGGTCCCTATGGGTGGAGCTGCTGGGTCACATGGTGACTCTATGTGTGACTCTTTGAGGAACCGCCAAACTCTTTTCCGCAGCGGCTGCCCCACTTTTCATTCTGCCAGCTGCGTAGGAGGGTTCCACCTTCTCCACATCCTCGCCAACACTTGTGGTTTTTTTCCCGTTTTTTGAAAGCAAGGAAGTTTTCACAAGCTGCCCGCAAGTCAGCTGGCCAGATCTGCAGGTGGCCCATACTCTCCTGGCATTCCTGACACCCTTGAACCGCCAGTATCCCATCATCCACTGGAAGAAGTGGACACAAGGTCAGGACAACAATGGGGAAGCTCTGGACCAGGGGAATATGGGATTGAAATAGAGACTCCCCCCCGCCCCAGACCCCCACAGCCGCACAGGGAGAAAGGCACACTGACCCAGATGATGACTCGAGGCCAGGATGTTGAAGGACCCAGGAAGGCAGAGCCAAGATGCTTGTGTCCTGGGAGAGTCAGGACGGGCTGTTCTGGGAAAGGACACTTGAAAGGAGACACCTCCCACCAGGGCAGATCAGGTGACAGAAGAGTCACCCAGCAGGCACAGGCGGGGCGGGGGGGGGGGGGGGGGGGGGGGGG
>NW_024425897.1:24088934-24149917 GCF_017311325.1 Ursus maritimus
GGGGGGGGGGGGGGGGGGGGGGGGGAGGAGGGGTCCGACCAGGAACCGGCATGGAGTAGCAGGCAGCAGGTGAGGCGCGTGGCTTCAGCAGAAAACGTACACCTGACAGATGTGCAGTGGAGTGGGGCCTCTTCCCACCCAGGAAGTAGAGGAGGAAATGCTGCTGGACGTTTTAACGTCCCGAGAAGCTACTCTAGGCACCTGCTGATGCCAAACCTTCAGGGGGGCTGTGTCGTCAGGGTTCATCTTCAGTGTCCACCTCCTACAGAGCCACATAGCGGACAGAGTCCTCTACCCAAGACTGTGCATATCAAGTGGCTGGTATACAGCAAGCACTCACTAACGCTGGTTCCCTTCTCTTCCCCCACCCAGTTTAACCACAGAGCATCCCTGAATGTCTATAATAAATATTCAATAAGTAAATGGCTGTCTCAATAAATATTGGATGTCTCAATAAACATTCAACATTCATTGAGCATCGACTGTGTGCTGGCACTGAGCTGATGAGATGAATCAGGTGGGAGTGGAGGGAACACACACACAGAGGGAAACTTACAGGGTCATATGGTAAGAGGAACAACGACATCAGACTCTAACTGGGAAGGACCGTGGAAGATGTTACTGTATATGTGGTCTCTGTGCATGGGGTCTTGATGAATGTGTAGGAGTTCATCAGGAAGTCTGGGCCCACCCCAGCCCCTCCCCCCCATTTTGTTTGGCTTTCACTGTATTCTAGAACTCTTTGGAATTAGTTCCCAACAGTTTTATATTGGGAGATCTTACACTAAAGTTTGGGTCCTGGGCTTCCTTTCGGAAAGAATATTGGAAGATTGGGTCATATTGGGTCCACATGGTAACACTGGGCTGGTCCTACGAAGCAGCTATTGCCTTTTACATGTTCTTTCCATGCCTGCTCAGCCCCTATCCCTTTTTCCTTCCATGCCTGGACCCCATAGGCACTGGCGGCCCAGGCCATGGACCCACATCTCAGGCTCACCCCCTCCGGACACAGCAGGTTCCCACTCACCCCCATGGGCTGTGAGCACCCAAGACACCGAAGGCCTTCCTCAGACCTGGGTTCTTTTTCTCTGGAGGAGGTACGGCTCTTTAATCAGGGTAGCAACCTGATGCCTTAGAGCTTGGGGGATTCCCAGACAGGTTTGCAAAAAAAGTCCTGACTTCTGGGACCATTGCCTGGAAATGCAGAAGAGGGAAAGCTTGGGGCTCCAGCTTTTCTTGGAAGCCAGCAGGCACTAATGCAGGGAGAGAGACTGAAAAGGCTCTTTCCGACATGGAAATCAGGCCCATCGGCAGTGGGTTTTCTAGGCTTACTCCATGAGGGACCACAGAGGTGGCTGGGGTTATCAAGGACTGTCCGCTAGTCCCAGGAGGCACTTTGGGCACAGAGGGAGATGCCCTGAGGCCCCAGGTGCTCTCCAGGGAGGCCCCAGAGGCCCGCTGAGAAGCAGAGGGACCAGAGTGGCCTATGGGAGGCAACATCATCCACCTGAGGCCTGGCCGCCTGGGCCCACTCTCTCCAGCCTGGGCACATCAAGGCCACAGAGCTCCCGCAGCCCCTTGAACACACTTCTGAATAGCCTCTGGCCCAGCAAAGGGGAGTGACTGTGCCCTGGTCACCCCCAGTAACTCCTAAGCACACATTCAGCCAGAGAACCTGGCTTCACACGCCAGCCATCAGGCCCCGTCTGCTTTCCCTGCACACTTAAACAACAAACACACACTTATTAAGATATCAGAATTTGTAAGGCAGAGACGTCAAGTAAGTAACTATTAACGTCAGTTTTCTTACTGATTTTACATGAAGCCCTTTAGACTGGGAGCCCATCAAATCATTTTCTTAGGGGTTTCTGTGTCTACCTGTGAAAGGCAGGAAGCCTCCAGTGAAAACATGAGGAGCTGGATGAGTGAGAAAACACGCTGAGTGAAGAAGCCGGTCAGGACCACATGTCCCACAACCCCGTTTCCCTGAAATGTCTGTAACAGGCAAATCCGTAGAGACAGAAAATAGATTCGTGGTGGCGGGGGCTGCGGGAGGCAGAGATGGGTAGTGGCTACTTGTGGGTACGGCGTTTCTTTTTGGGGTGATGGAAATGTTCTAGATAGTGGTGTTGGTTGTACGATGGAGTGAATATACTAAAACCGTCACACTGTATACTTTAAATAGTTGAATTATGTCTCAATAACTATGTTATAAAAATACATCAGGAGCTTTGTCTATTGGTGATCACAGTGAAATGACAGTGACATAGCTCAGAAAGGATTGCATGAATCAAGGGGCAGAACTGGAGTAATCAAGGCATTGATGAGAACGGACTCCTCCCCAGTTCTGGATCCCCCCATAGCTCCCATCTCCTCTTACCAATCTTGTGCCAGGACTAGCCCACCACCCAAGCTGCACCTGCTCATTCTCCAGTCTATCTGGAGTGGCCTACCCCACATTCCACCCCAGACATCCTACCCATTCCATAAGACTCGTCTCAATGACTTGAAGACCTGCACTGCTCTCGCTTCCTACTGTGCCCTCCTCCGATCCCATGGCCCTCTGTCCCAGCCACACTATTTGATCTACTGAACCAAGTCAAGCTCCTCCCCCTCACTTATCAGGTAGGAAACTGAGCACCGAAGTGATGCATGAGCCCCAGATCACACAGCAGCAGGTAGAAAGCCACCACACCCTGCAGCTTCCCTGTTTGAGTG
This sequence comes from Ursus maritimus, assembly GCF_017311325.1. Lineage (NCBI taxonomy): Eukaryota > Metazoa > Chordata > Mammalia > Carnivora > Ursidae > Ursus > Ursus maritimus. The sequence goes on from NW_024425897.1 coordinate 24,091,653, forward strand.
ACAAGCATCTTGAACTCCACCCAGCTCCAATGGAGGCAGTCAAACCCAGCAAAGGCGCCCTGAGTTTGGGAACAGACTCTGCAAAACAGCTCAGTGGGTTAGTTATAACTGCTACCTGACTTTACTCCTCCATTTATGTCCCCCCCCCCCCCAGTGCCAGCAAGAGAAACTGAAACAGACAGGCAAGGAGGTGTGACATGTCCCTGTCCTCGTTGCTAAATAGATCTGGAGCAGGGCTGGGGTGGCATCCTCAGGACCTGGGTTTGGACCAAGCCCCGCCTGCCCAGGAGGAGACAGGCCTGAGCTCTCGTGGGGCACAGGAGGCTGGAAGGGTACACCAGGGGAGGAGGGGGGTAACTGCGCCAAGCTTCAGCTAGTGGCTGTTTTTGGCATCTGCCTCATCCTCTTCATCCCACTGCCATGGATTTGGTCCAGCCCTCACCCTTCTTGCCTGGATTACTGCAAAGGGCCCCCGACAGCCATGTTCTGCCATCAGCTCCCTCCTTGTTCAAACCGTCCTCCATAAACTCGGAGCTCATCCCATTACTCCCCTGCTGAACCCACTGCTCAGAACTCTGTGTTTGGCATTCCGGACACCGTAGACGACAGCTGCTGTCTCTGCCTGCCCTGTATCTGTTTCCGTATTTCCCAGGGCTGAGTCCTGGCAGTTCTCCTCTGGAGAAACTCCCCTAGCCCCACTTCCAGCACATGTGGCATGGACGGTCACCACGAGAGGTAGCCATGTGACTACCATGCAAATTCTAGACCTCAGGCCACAATGAGTGGTTTGGTGATAGGCCGAGGAGAGGGTTGCCTGAGACTTGCTGGGAATTTGGGGAAAAGGCAACTTTTTTTCACAGGGTTTGCCAAGCTGATAGAGTACCAGGGGCCACTATATGGCAAGAGCCTGCCTGAGAAAACACCACAGAGGAAAGCAAAGCTGAGACATCTGGTAGCATCATTTGGGCACCTGGAACCACCTATACCTGAAGCCATCCTTAACTCAAAGCTTTTAGCTATACAACCAAAAATTCCTCCTCTTTTAAATCCTTAAACCATTTTAATTTAGGCTCCTGTCACTTTGGGCCAAAAACAAGCCCTAACCTCTCCCTTTGAAGACTTCTTTCCCTTACCTCCCTAACTGTATCCCAGGTTCTTGTCCTTCAGAGAACCTAGAAGTATCTAGCCTGAAAGATACCTAATGACTGTGCTGGCAGTTGGGCCAACCTGATGGTGAGCTCATCCGTCTTACCTCCCCGACCTGTAATCCAGGAAACTAGCACAGTGCCTGCAAACCAAAATGGTCAATAAATATTTGCTGGAAGAAAGAGTAAGCTCCGAGCTTTTCCCTAAGAGTCCACTACGCTTTTCTGAAGCAGCATATCCATCGTCTTCACTTACCTATCAAAATCTTAGCATTGTAAACACTGACATCCAGCCGGAGGGACAGCTCTTCCATGAATGTGCACGCCACCCCCATCAGGATTAACTGTCCTATCTCTGTGTTGCTGGCACCCCCCCGGGGGGGCACATCTATGGGGGAGACACGTCTGGCACCCGTGTTGCAGCCCTGGGCCCATCTGGATTTTCGCTGCAGCTGTGGTGCAGTCCCACCCATGCGGACAGGGCCCCGCCTCAAGCACACACTGTATGTCTTCCCACTCCTGTCATGAGATCGGCTCTGTAAGTTCTGCCCAGGAATGTCAGGGAGATAACACCCCCGGGGGCCACCCTTAGCTAACTGGGAGCAGATGCATGGAATGTTCCAAGCCTTTCTCCTCCAGAAAGACGGTTCTGGGACATGGTCTGTGTGCTTCTCAGAGGTCCCAGCAGGACTGAGCTCCCACTGCAGCCTCAGTAACACACACTCAAATTCACTTTTCCTTCTTCCCTGTCTCACACCTCTCATCTTTGGGATCACCTCCCACATAAACCTCCTGCCCATTTTCCTTTTCTTAAGCTCTGCTTTGAGGGAACCCAGACGAAGACAATCTCTTACCACTAAGACGATCCCCTCCCACCTGAAGTGTGACGCCACTTGGAGGCGTCCAAGTCTGTCCCCCGCACTGGGTTGTAAGCTCTTTGAAACTCCATAGTACTCAGCACAGTACTCTCAGGTAGAAGACCAAACTCCACTCTGTGGCCTATGTGGCCCGCAGGACTGGCCCCTACCTATCTCTCTGACCTCACTCAGACCTTCCTCCCCCTCACACTGCATACCAGCCACCCTTGCCTTCTTATTCTTCCTTGATTGCATTGCAGTTCCTCCTGCCACAGGGCCTTTGCATGTGCGACTCCCCTGCCTGGAACTCACTCTCTGTTCACTTGTTTACTCTCATTCTTTTAGTCACCTCCTTAGAAAACCTTTTTTGACTCCTCCAAACGATTGTGGTAATAATAACAATAGCTAACACTTTAAATGAACTAACTCATTTAATTCTCATAATAATCTAGAGCTAAGTACTGTTATTATTCCCGTTTTAGACTTGAGGAAGCTGAGCCACAGAAAGCCTAAATAATTTATCCAAGTTCATGGAGGTAGTAACAGGTTAGATCTGAATGGAGGCAGACCAGCTCTAGCATCCACACAGTTAGCTACACACCACAGCTCCTCCCATATTCCTCCCACTTCCCTCAAGTATAATGGGGAAAACAAGGCAGCTTTGCCCACCTCGAGCCAGCTCATAGACCTACCTTCCCATTTGCTTTAGTGGCTGGCTTTCCACTTACCTCGGGCTCCTCCTCTCCATTCTGGCTGAGTTCGCCCTGCAGCCTCTCTCGCAGCTTCCCGAGCTCTGCCCGCAGGCTGCCCATCTCCTGTTCCTTGGTTTGCAGATCTGCCTCTAGTTCTACCTTCTGTTCGATCAGGGCCTTCCCCTGGGCCTCCACCACTGTGACACGGTGCCGGAGGTCGTGGTTGATCTTCATCAGCCGGGTCTGCTGCTGCTGCAGCTGGAGAAAGAGGAGGGCCATTTATGGTGCTGCCACATACAGTAGCTCATGTTGTGCACTGCACAAGGGCAAATTCTCTACAGGCGTGCCATCATACTGGAGACATCCTGACTCGTTTGAATATGAAGTTTGTTCGTATTCTTACAACTGTTGATGCCAGAGATGGGCAATTTGTATATTTACTATGATAATTTCATGACAGATGGATGATAAGCGTTTTGTCAGTATATCATGATGATTTCCCAACAGATGGAAGTAACATGCCTTCAGAAAGGGGTGTCTTTTTCTAATTCAGGTGGAGACACCGTATGGGCTCCTGGAGCAGCCTGGACCATGCTGGCCTGCTTGCAGAGGGGCATGAAGAGGGTGGGCTGGAGGAAGCCTCACGGTCAGAACAAAGCCTGGCTGGGCCTCGGCACCTCCCCAGGGCGTGGGAGCAGTAGGTCACTGGGCAGTGCCATGTTCCCTCTTGCTGTTACAACGCAGACTCGGCTGGGGGTCCTCCCCACAGCTGTGGCTTCAGCGTCCGAGCTGCCAGCCCTTGGGCAGGACCCCCCCACCCCACAGAGCCCACAGCATGAGCGCAAGGGAGAGAAGGGGAGCCACTTGTGGGGAAGATGCAGTCTCCCGTCATATCTGCCGGCCAGGAGGGTGGACATGGGGTGGGGGCTCGTCACTTACAGCCTCCACATCCTCGTTCTTCAGACCGAGCTCCCTGTCCTTGGCGCGAATCTCGTCGCGCTGTCTGTCCACCACCTCCTTCAACTTCTTCATCACTTGCCGCTCGCGCTCCGACATGCCTGGGGCGGGGTGGGCGAGACCAGCAGGTGAGCCCCCCACCTCCCCTACGGAGACGCAGCTGGCCCCGGGCCTTTTCCGCGCCCCGTTCCTGGAGCCGGCACCTGCTTCCTGTCCCTGGGTCCCTGCGAGCTCATCCCCACCTCAGGGCACCGGGCCGGCACTTCCCTTCCTTCCAGGGTCCCCTGGGGCTGGCTCCCCTCAAAGTTTAGGCCACAGCGCAACTGTCCCCTCTGCACAGAGGCCCTTCCTTCCCTGCCCCCCTAAACGAACCCCCCACTGTGTCTACTACCTTCACCGCACTTTTTACAATTACCATCTCATATCACAGGTCTTATCATCTAACAAAAGATGACTCAGAGCAGAGGCTTTGAGCGCACACGCCGGCTCTCCCATTTATGGTCTGCGCGGCTTTGGACCAGCCTCTCTGTGTCTCAGTTTCCACATCTACAAAATGGGAATAACGGTACCTACTCCATACTGCTGTTGTGAGGATTAATTTAGTGAATACACAGGAAGCATATGGAAGATGATGCTTGGCACACAGCCAAGGAGTGGTGTCTGTTACTTATTTGTTCATCCTGCCCTGGCGCCCAAGTATAGTGTCGGGCCCAGGAGGCAGGGCCTTGTCCTATTCACTGTGTACTGCCTTGGCTAGCACAGTGCCAGGCACACAGTAGGTGCTTGCTAAGTGATCTGGTGAGTTAATGAACTGTGCTAGTTTCATGTGGCTGCTGTAAGAAATGACCAAATCTGATAGCTTAAAACATCAGAAATATGTTTTCTCATAGTTCTGGAAGCCAGAAGTTTAAAATTAGTCCAAAGTCAAGATGTGGTCAGAGCTGTGCTCCTGCCAGAGGTTTTAGGGGAGAATGAGTCCCTTCCCTCTTCCAGCTTCTGGTGGCTGCTAGCGTTCCTTGGCTTGCGTCCTCATCACTCCAGTCCCTGCCTTCATGGTCCCATGACCTCCTTCTCTTCTGTCTGTCAGACGTCTCTGTGCCCCCTTCTTATAAGGACACTTTGATCGCACTTAGGACCCGAATAATTCAGGATAACCTCCGCATCTCAAGATCTTAACCGACAGAGCCACCCAGGCGCCCCCATCTCAAGATCTTAAATGAAATCACGACCGTAAAGATTTTACCATATAAAATAACATCCACAGGTTTCAGGGATTAGGGCCTGCTCTTTTGGGGGACCATTATTTGGCCTCCTCCAGGCACTGGGGCAGACAGCTAATCTTTGCTTCCCAGGAGCAGTGGTGGTCAGGCTCAACCACAGACCAGCTTGGTCCTCCTGTGTTCGGGGGCCTGTGGCCAGATGTACCAGGCGTCTGAGAAGAGTAGCCATGTGAGTGACTCCCCAGCTATTCTCCCGACGGAACTCCCTCCTCCAAGTTGCTCCATCCCATCCGAATCTTTCCCCTCTCCTGTCCTGGATATTCCCAAGCTGGAGGTCACCACCAAGAACAAGCATTTGTGTGTCTAGAACGGTGTGTGATGCTGCTGGGGCCATAAACCCAGATAAGACGTGAGTCCTGCCCTTGAAGAGTCTGAGGTTTTATGTGACAGGCACAGACGTGGATGTCCCGGAGGGTGGCCATCCCGCCCCAACCGTCTGTATGCTAGGGCTTCCCACGTGGGAGACGCTCCAGCCTGATGGACAAGGGACCCAGACACGCACATTCCTAACATGCAACTCACTCCCAATAAGTCCACAAAGAACAAGCTGCTTTATATCCTTGACCCTATTTCAGTGTCGTTTCCAGCCACTGGGAATGGGTATTATTACTGTTGGTTTTTAACATCAGTCCCATCTTACAGACACAGAAAACTGAGGCCCAGAGACAGACTTGTCACTAGGGTCATGATGGTCAATAAATGAAACACCACTTTGCTCTCAGTGACTGACAGACATCAGACAGAGATGGTGTCGTTACAGACCATGATAAGTGACACGGCAGATGCAATGGGCCCTGACAGCATCACAAGGGGACCCACGGTAGACTGTGGGAGCAGAAAGTCCTCTTGTAAGAGCCATTTATGCTGAGACCTGAAAGACCAAAGGGCAGCTGGGTGACAAGGACAAGTACTACAGGCAAGCACCAGCAGGTACAAAGGCCCTGGGGGAAGACACTGCGGGTCTGGAGAGCTGAAGGGCAACACTGGGGGGCCAAAGCTTGTGGCCAAAGCACAGTGGGCAAGGGGCAGCAGGAGCCTGAGCTGCGAACAAGCCTAGACCACCTGGGGCCTCGAAGGCCAAGAAGGAGGTTGGATTTTCACCAAAAGGGGCAGTAAGAGCCTCAACATCTTGTGGGGCCTGCACACAGCAAAAGGAGGGGCAGGCCAAGGAGACCAGGGAGGGGGAGCCAGAGAAGAAAGGTTGCCGGAGCAGGTGTGCACTATGCAAATGAGACAGGCCAGAGGGAAAGGAATTATGATGAAGACCCTGGCGGCCGAGTGACCAGGAGGCTCCGGAGAGTGACAGAAAGATGAGCTGACCGTCTAGGCTCCAACACGGCACGTAACTTCTGGCTTCCGAAGCACCTTCTTCGTGTGTGCATCTCCGTGTTTTCAACCTTCCTTCCTCTCCAACAAAGCTGTGCATACAAAGTGCGGGAGGAAATCACACGAGCCCATGAAACAGACTCCTTTCCTACAGGCGGGCCTGGGACCGAGACCACCACTCAGCTTCCTCCTTGACCTGCCGGGGCATCCTAAGCGATGTGGCTGAGAGATGCAGAGACGCCAGGCCGGGCTGGGGTGGGGAGGGGAGGCAGGGATGGAAAGAAGGGGCAGGAATCCCGACCAGAACGGCCAGGACGAACGGAAAGTCCTGAGTGCTCAGTGCCAGGAAGAGGGTGGGGGTGCAGGAACGCATGTGCATCGCTGCTCGGAGCTGCTCTGGAACACGGGCGTTACCTACCAAAGCCGACACACGTACTCTACGCACCAGCAGCCACACCCCGGGTATATCCCAGACAGCTGGAGATGGCTCCATGAACGGCAGCACAGCCAGACGCGATGAGACTAAGTAGAAGACTGAGACACACCGGTAAGTGAAGAAGGAAAGTGACAATCTGTACGGCACGAGACGTGTACAAAAACGCTCACTAGCACGCAGTGGAATATGACAGAGTGGAGAAGAACAATCCAGGAGCTCCGCTTGGAGCTCACAAAGTTGGTGACTTCTCCAGCTCTCCTCCTCCTTGGTGCGGCGTCAGCCGAGGGGCACCAGGGCTCCCTGTACCTCTGGTGGGGTATTGCAAGGCCACCTGGGGGTCCTGGGGACTGGGCGCGTACCCCGGCTAACATCCCTCAGCCACTGCTGCAAGGCAGGGCCTGGGCTCTCTCGGTGGGACGAGAGGACACCACGAATGTCTCCCGAAAAGGCGTTCCTCAAGCACACTGCACGAGCACATGTGTGTGCACGTATGTGTGCATGCGTGCTGGGGCTGAAATCAGGTGGCGGCAGACTCTGAAAAAGCCACAAACACATTTGCTGTTTGCTCTCTGAGCACCTGTCCCGCTACAGGCTTGGGGCCAGGGCGTCAAGGGCCGAGCTCATTTAATCCTTGGTGGTGGTGGCTGGGCGGTGGACAGACTGGGCTCCTGGAGAAATCGGGCAGGAAGAACGGTGTGGGGGATGGGGGAGTGTGGATCCAGAGAAAAGAAACCTGGACCCGGAACCCAGCTACCTCACGCACCTTGGGGGTGCCCCTGGCTTTAACCCAAGGCTGGGGAACAAAGTGACCAAGAGCTTGGGGTCTGAAGCCAGATTTCCTGGACTCGTTCCCTGCTTTGCCGTTTATCTGCTGTAGACCTTGGGCCTGTTTTCTCACTTGCAAGGCGGGACCATGGGCAGCCCCCACCTGGGGTGGGGACGGGGGGCTCTTGTGAGGTGAGAGGGTTAATCTTTGTGAAGCGCTCACAACAGGCCTCGGCGTCGGCTGCCATGTTATCCACAAAATGGAAGTGCTCATTTTCCCCGTTCCAAAGGTTGCTGCTCAGATCAAGTCCAAGAGTCATCACAAAAGTGCCGGAGAAGTCAAAAGAAGGGGAGACGTTTTTAACAGACCCACAGACCTTGTTAAAAGCTAGAAGACTTCTGAGCAAAGTAGCCACCTGGCAATTCAGGATTCTTAGATCTAGATTTAAAGGTGCATTTGAATGGTACTGGCACAAAAACAGACACACAGATCAATGGAACAGAATACAGACTCCAGAAATGGACCCTCGACTCTACGGTCAACTAATCTTTGACAAAGCAGGAAAAAACATCCAGTGGAAAAAAACAGTCTCTTCAATAAATGGTGCTGGGGAAATTGGACAGCTATATAAAGAAGAATGACACTTGACCACTCTCTCACACCATACACAAAGATAAACTCCAAATGGATGAAAGACCTCGATGTGAGACAGGAATCCATCAAAATCCTAGAGGAGAACATAGGCAGTAACCTCTTCGACATCAGCCACAGCAACTTCTTTCATGACACATCTCCAAAGGCAAGGGAAACAAAAGCAAAAATGAACTTTTGGGACTTCATCAAGATAAAAAGCTTCTGCACAGCAAAGGAAACAGTCAACAAAACAAAGAGGCAACCCATGGAATGGGAGAAGATATTTGCAAATGACACTACAGATAAAAGGCTAGTATCCAAGATCTATAAAGAACTTCTCAAACTCGACACCCAAGAAACAAATACTCAAATCAAAAAATGGGCAGAAGATATGAACAGACACTTTTTAGTGAAGACATATGAATGGCTAACAGACACATGAAAAAATGTTCAACATCATTAGCCATTCAGGGAAATTCAAATCAAAATCACAGTGAGATACCACCTTACGCCAGTTAAAATGGCAAAAATTGACAAGGCAAGAAACAACAAATGTGGGAGAGGATGTGGAGAAAGGGGAACCCTCTTACACTGTTGGTGGGCATTCAAGTTGGTACAGCCACTTTGGAAACCAGTGTGGAGGTCCCTCAAAAAGTTAAAAATAGAGCTACCCTGGGGCACCTGGGTGGCGTAGTCCTTAAGCGTCTGCCTTCGGCTCAGGGTGTGATCCCGGCGTTATGGGATCGAGCCCCACATCAGGCTCCTCCGCTAGGAGCCTGCTTCTTCCTCTCCCACTCCCCCTGCTTGTGTTCTCTCTCTCGCTGGCTGTCTCTAACTGTTCAAAAAAAAAAAAAAAAAATAGAGCTACCCTATGACCCAGCAATTGCACTACTGGGTATTTACCCCAAAGATACAGATGTAGTGAAGAGAAGGGCCATATGCACCCCAATGTTCATAGCAGCATTGTCCACAATAGCCAAACTGTGGAAGGAGCCGAGATGCCTTTCAACAGACGAATGGATAAAGAAGATGTGGTCCATATATATATACAGTGGAATATTACTCAGCCAACAGAAAGAATGACTACCCAGCATTTGCATTGACATGGATGGGACTGGAGGAGATTACGCTAAGTGAAATAAGTCAAGCAGAGAAAGACAATTATCATATTTTTGGAACATAAGGAATAGCAGGGAGGTCAGTAGGAGAAGAAAGGGGAAAATGAAGGGGGGGTGGTAAACAGAGGGGGAAATGAACCACAAGAGACTATGGACTCCAGGAAACAAACTGAGGGTTTTAGAGGGGAGGAGAGTAGGGGGATGGGCTAGCCCAGTGATGGGTAGTAAGGAGGGCACGTATTGCATGGAGCACTGGGTGTTACACGCAAACAATGAATCATGGAACACTACATCAAAAACTAATGATGTACTGTACGGTGACTAACATATCATAATAAAAAAAAAAAGGTGCATTTGGGCAAGTGCAGGAAGAAACAAGTCCAAGGTTGGTTACAGAAGCAAAGAAATGGTTAAACAGACCAGGACCTTCCTTCCACCCCATGGGACACCACGGATAGCCGGCCAAAAGGCTGAGCTACAACTGTTAAGTCAAAAAGGCAAAAGTCAAAGTCACAGCAGCACTATACGCAACGGCCCAAAGGTAGAAACAGCCTGAATGTTCATTAATGGCTGAACGGATACACCAATTGTGGTCTCTCTACAGGACGGAATATTAACCACCCATACAGAGGAATGCAGGACTGACACCTGCTACGATGTGATTAACCTTGAAAACACAAAGCGAAGTGAGAGAAGCCAGACATAAAAGGCCACACGGTGTATGATTTCATTGACAGGACATGTCCAGAATACAGACAGAGAGCAGACTGGTGGCTGCCGGAGGCTGGGGGAACAGACAGACGGGTGGACTGGGAACTGACCACCAACAGGTGTGGGGTCTCCTTTGGGGGCAATGAAAGTGTATTGGAACCAAACAGAGGTGATGGTTGCCTAACACTGTGAGTAAATTACGTACTAAATGCTGCTGAGCTATATACTTTAATGTGAATTTCACGTCAATTTTTTTAAAAAGGCAACCCAAAGAATACATAATTTTAATTTGTTAAAAAAAAAAAAAGGCAAGTGACAATTCATACAGCACAATCCCTTTCATTTGAAAAACTAAATACATGTTTCCCTGCCGTGTCTGCACTGGAGCAGCTTTGGCTCATAAAAAACCAAAACAGGCATGGAATCTACGTAGATGCATACACAGGGCTAAGTGCCGTGAGAATGAGGCAGAGGGAATTCTCATGTGTTTCTTGAACTGTGTTACAATCTTTCACAACATCAATACATACATTAGGTTTTGTTTTTTAAGACCAAACAACCACCCACCACATACCCACACTGTCCTTGATCGCTAAAGACAAAGATGTCCCGAGAAGACAGAGCCACTGGCTCCAGACCTCGTCAGTGGCCATGTGGGAGCTGCGATGCAGGTGTCCTGACACCAGACCAACGTGCTCTTCACCCCATCAGGACCAGAAAGGTGCCTTCCGTACGGGATGAGGAAGACGAGGATAGCTAACGTTCACTGAGCACCTGCCGCGGGCAGTGACGGGACTGGGTGCTTGTGGGGGGCAGTGCCAGTGCGCAGACGCCCTCGGGTCCCTGTGTCCGCCCGCACCCCTTTTCAGCGTGCCTTTGCCATTGACCAGGCACCGGGGGCCACTAGGCTGGCAGGCTCCAAGGGCAGGAAACTGACTGTCACACTCCAGAGCTCACAGCTGTCCACGGGCTCAGCCCGAGTCCCACCCTGGCTGCATGCTTCCTCCCCCCCTTCCCTGTCCTACTTCCTCGACACCCCAGTGGTCTCCTCTGAGGGTGCTCCCTTCTTAAATCACCTGCACAGGGATCCTCACATTAGAGTCTCCTTCTAGAAGAATCTGATCTGAACTGTCCTTACCTCCTTTTATCCTCGGGTACCTTATGAACCGGGATTCCTGTTGTCCCCATTGTAGAACCAAAGCAGCGTGAGGTAGACAATACGTGGTAGACTCACACCAGGCCACACGGCTGGTTAGTGGCACTACCAGGACTCAAACTCAGGCAGTCTCGGCTGCACAGCACCCGCGCTCTTAGAAACCACTGCCATACTGCCGGCCTCCCGTGGCCCACTCCTGGCAAATGCACTGCGTAGACCAGCACCCCCCCAAACTTAGGCCCACCTGGAACCTCAGAATGGGATCTTGTGTGAAAACAGGGTCTCTGCAGTTAAGATGAGGTCACGCTGCATGAGGCTGGGCCCTCAATCCTAATACTGGTGTCCTCATAAGAGGAAGGAGAGGGAGCTTCAGAACAGACACAGAGGAGGCCACACGACAGTGTGACAGTGGCGAGGCTGGAGGGACACAGCCATAAGCCAAGGAACCCTGGCTGCCACCAGCAGCTGAACGAGGCAGGGCAGGATCCTCCCCTAGAGCCTTTGGACGGAGCACAGCCCTGCGGACACCTTGATTTTGGACTTCTGGCCTCCAGATCTGTGAGCGAGCACATTTCTGTGGCTTTAAGCCCCCCAGTTTGGGGTGCTTTGTTACAGTAGCCCGAGGAACTAATCCAGCCAGCTTATGGAGAAAGGCCCAGTGAGGGAGCACAGCTGGACTTTTACCGAGCTAAAATTCACACCAGTCACTCCTGGCTTCCACGTACGGTTCGACTGGTAGGACAAAATCAACGTCACTGCGCTCAGGGACATCTCGTACTGGACAGCTGTGAGTCTGATGTTGTATTACTGTTTTCTCGACAATCCTGGGAGTCCGGAGTTGCCGCTCCCATGTCACAGGTGAGGAACCGGAGGATGGGAACGGTCGGTCCCCTTCCCCAGGTGGAGCTGGGACTTGAACTCAGGTGCGCCTCACTCCACTGCACGTTCTCCTTACAAAGGGCTGCTCCATCCAGCAGTCTCTGAGAACACATTGCCTCGTGTTTTTCAGTTCTAGGCTTCCCTTCAGAAAGCAGCTATGGCGTCAGTCTTCCTCCTCTCCCAGTGACAGAGTTGTTTGTCCGGAGCCCGAGGATTGTTTCCAGACCCTTGAGCGTTTCCCTACGCCTCCACCTCCCCGGTCCACTGGCTTCGATCCCGGTAATTTATCTCCATGAGCGCTAACCAGTAGTCTTTCTCGCTGCCCTCCAGCGGACAAGATGGATTTCCGAAAACAAGGGACAGAGTTGTGCTTTTTAATCTGGACACTTGAAGGGAGCGGGAGACAGCAGACTGTTGAGGAGGCTCTGAGCGCAGTGCCCCGGGCCCCGTATTGGCCTGTTAATCACTGTTGCACGCGCGGTCGGCTCCCCTAAATAGGCTCTCCCGGCCCAATCACCCCACGCCTCACAACGGCGCCCCTATATCTGCAGTCAGCCCCCAGGCCTTGCCACACGGCTCACGGTGGTGCCTGGCACACAGTCGAACTTCGCGGGCTCCACCTCCCCGAAGGGACCCCTCTGCCCAATGTCTGTTCCTCTCGCAGGTGGAAGAAATGCCTTGTCCTTGCTGTGTTCCCATGGTTTCCCGTGCAAAATAAAAATAACCGTGAAAGGCATGCCTGGCATCTGCCCGGTCTCTCCACTCGGGTGGGGGTTGGTGCTGACTGGAAAGCCCAGGCCTCCCCGAGCTAACCCTTTGGGTGCCAGACCCACGCGAGATGCCAATTAAGTGTGTCTCAGATGGTGCCCATGTGGGCTGTTGCACGGTAAGCCAGCAGGGCTCTGGAGAGCTGAGGCAGAGCTCTCCTGCATGGAATGAGCTGCACGCACAGAGCCCCATGATGGGCACCGGAGCGGCCCCGGGCGTTCAGGGCCACGGCTTACGGCCCCCGGGGCCTCTGTGCTGGTACTGGGGCCGGCAAGGGAGTTCTCCGGTCACCCTCAGGGGCCTCACGGTGCCCTGCAGAAGCGTCCCACACAGAAAGATGGCTGTGGCTTCTTCGATAAGTTCAACGTAGTTCCCATACCACCCAGCAAGTCCACTCACAGGGCTACACCCCAAAGCACCGAAAACACTCGTCTGCACAAGAACTTGGAATGTTCATACCAGCACTATTCACAATGGCCAAACGCTGGAAACAAGCCAAGTGTCCATTGACAGATGAATGGATAAACAAAAAACGTGGCCTGTCCTCACAATGGGCTATCGTTCGGCCATAAAAAGGAATGAACCACTGACACCGGCTACAATGCGGACGCGCCATGAGGACACCACGCTCGGTGAGAGACGCCAGACACGGAAGACCACGTTAGTGGATTCCGAATCTCCGGAGGCGGAGAGTAGATCAGAGGTTGCTTGTGCCTGGGGGAGGGATGGAAGTGGGAGGGATTGGGCAGTGGTAGTTAAAGGGTATGGTGTCTCTTTTGAAGGTGACAAAAACGTTCTAAAATTGCGGGGATGGCTGCACAACTCTGATAATCCCCTAAAAGCCACCAAATGGTAGACTCAAAGTGGGCAAACCGACATCTCTATGAAGCTGTTATAAAACAAGTAACAGCAAATGTTTATCTAGTGCTTACTGAGGGCTAAGCACTTGACATGTATTAACTCATTTAATCCTCGTAATAATATTCACATTTTACAAATGAGGAAATCGATCTATGTAAAGGTCATTAATCTGGCCCCAAGTGCAATCTGGTGGAGCTCAGATTCGGACTCAGGAAATCTGGCCTCTGAGTTCATGGTCTTAACTCCTATGCTCTACTCCCTTCATGTTGTTGTTGTTGTTTTTTAATTAATTAATGTGTTATTTAGAGAGAGGGCACACATGAGTGGAGGGAGGGGCAGAGGGAAAGAAAGAGAATATTAAGCCGACTCCATACCCAGCGCGGAGCCTGACGCGGCCTGATCCCAGGACCCTGAGATCATGACCTGAGCTGAAATCAAGAGTTGGACACTTAACTGACTGAGCCACTGAGCCCTGCCTTACTGTTCTTAAAAGAAAGAAACAGATCTATATGGATAGGGAAATTCTGCAAGATATAAGTGAAAAAAATCAAGGTGCGCTGCGTATCCCATGTGGCATCCTGGACTCGATCCTGGAACGAAAAAGGACATTGACCTAAAATCTGGTGAAATCTAGATAAAGTCTGTGGCTTGGTTAATAGTAACATGCCAATGTGGGTTCCTTGGTTGTGACCCATGACCGTGGCAATGTGAGATGTCACTATTAGGGGATACCGCGAGGGGCATTGTGGGAACTCTACTATCTTTGCAACTTTTCTGTAAATCTAAAATTATTCCAAAATAAAAATATATCTTAAAAAAGGAAAACAAAAACAAAACACCCAACAACCAAGGTGCCGAACAGTCTAGACTATGTTACCATTTGTGAGGAGGCAAAAAAGGATATTCTCCTTCTGCATTTGTGTAAATATGTACATTTGAACGTGCACAGAAAATCTGCAGAAAGAGAGGAAGGGGTTTCCAGGGCAGCCTCTAGGCAGACTGCTTGGGAACAGGAATCAGGAGTGGAAGGGAGACCAAGTTTTTCACCATAAACACTTTTGCATTGTCTGACTAAAAAAAAAAATAATAATAATAACATGAATGCATTTTTTTTTTTACTTTGAAAAATTATTTCTCATTATTTTTTTTTTTTCTAGAAAGTAAAACATTGGAAAAACCGCCATCCGTGTCCTCGAGTCTTGAGGCCGGACACGGGCTGCAGCTGTAGAACTGCAGGCTCAAGGTCTCCTTGACCGGGAACGTTAACCAAGACGCCCAAGCACTTTTCTGCTACTCAGCTTTCCAGCTGTATGCCATTTTTTTGAGGGAAGAAACTCAAATTTCGCTTCTACCTGCATCTAGTTCTGGGGCCCCCGGGCAGGTGTTCCATGTGTGCAACTATCTTCATCTGCTTACGTCCACCTGCTGGAGAAGGTTCATCCCTCCAGGTCGTCTGCCTGCCTTGCGTCTGCCTGGGCTCACTGGGCCAGGAGCTGCGGGGCTGGGGCTGGCCTCTCCTCCCCTCACACGTGGACATGGCTTTACTAATCCACTGGTCGCATTCTAGATATTTACTGGGTTTGTGGATGTGTTTTTCTTTTTATTTCTGTCCACTTTTTGAATTACATTTAAAGTGTACAGTTTGGGGGGTTTTCATATGTTCACGAAGTTGTGGAACCGTCACCACTATGTTCTCATCACCCCCCAAAAGAAACCTCATACCCGTTCGCCATCGCTCCTCCTTCCTGACCTCGTTCCGGCCCCTGGCACCCACTAATCTACTCTCTGTCCGTAGATTTGCCTACTCTGGACATATTTCTCTTCACTTTTGCTTTATAAACTTTGAGGCTAAATTATTAGGCGCACAGAAATTGCAAGTCATATTTTCCTGATGAACCGAACTTTTTATCATTACAGAGTGACCCTGGCCTTAAAGTCTATTTTGTCTTAGATTCATATAAATGTTTGCACAGTACATCTTTTCTCAGCCTTTTACTTTCAACTTTTACGAGAGAGGTCTCTTAGAAACAACATGTGGTTGAATTTTTAAAATCTTTTTTGAAAGTCTTTATCTAGAACTTTTAGTCCATTTACATCTAATATAACCTCCAGCATAACTGGTTTAAATCTCCCATCCTACAATCTACTCCTTTTCTGCTTTGTTATACTTGTTCTGTTTTTTGCCTTCATTCAAGGGACTATGTACATTATGCCATTGCAATACTGCAATATAAGAAATACATATATTTATATACAATAACGTAATATAATTGCATGGAGCACTGGGTGTTATACGCAAATAATGAATCATGGAACACCACATCAAAAACTAAGGATATACTGTGTGGTGACTAACATAATATAATAAAAAATTATTATTAAAAAAAAAAGTACATCCCCAAATCTACATTCAAATAACCACTTTCTACCTCTTTTAAAATCTTCTTCTATATTTCCTGTTTGTGGAATAAAAATTAAGTCTTTATCTAAAAAAAAAAAAGAAAAAGAAAAATATAATTGAATATATATAATGATATATATGAATTGAATATATATAGTATATATGTTTTGGTCCTTGACCTCCGTTCTTGGCACAGAGTTCCTAAAACTCTTGTGATATCCTAATAGACGTGAGAGGAGTGTCTTTTGTTGTCATAACAAGCCCTTTTCCACCATATCTGAGTTTATGATAATGAGAGGACTCGTGGTGGTCCCCCTAGAGAGCTTCAGCTTGGGGTCTGGTTGCCAGAGGAACCAACTGCGTGATTAGTGATTAGAGGGTTAGAACGTTCAGCCCTAACCCTTCACCTCTGGGGAGGGGGGAAGGGGCTGGAGGTGGAGCTAATCACCAACGTCCAATGATTTAATCATTCGTGCCTACATAATGGAACCTCCATCAGTCTCTGGGGTTCAGAGAGCTTCCAGGTTGATGAATAACTACATCCATGTGCACAAAGGGTGCTGCACGCCAACTCCACTGGGACAGAAATTTCTGAGCTTGAAACCCTTCCAGAGACTTCACCCTATGTACCTTTCTTCATCTGGCTGTTCATCTGTATTCTTTATAATATCCTTTGTATCCTTCCTAAGCCAGTAATAGTGTTTCTCTGAGTTTTATGAGCCATTCCAGAAAGTATTGAGCTTGTTGCTGTGGGGGAGGGGGAGCTAGAGGGGGATTGTGGGAACCTCTGACTTTATAGCCAAGTTAGACAGAAGTGAGTATCCTGGGGACCCGTGACCTGCCAACTGACACCTGAAGTCAGGACAGTCTCATCGGACTGATCCCTTAACCTGTGGAGTCTGATGTTAACTCCGGGGCGGACGGTGTCATAACTGAATTAAATTATTGGTGGCTGGAGAGTTGGGAAACTGGTTGGTGTTGGGGGAGAAAAACCCCACACAGTTGGTATCAGAGTGTTAGTAAGTAGAAAATAGTTTTCCTTAGCCGAGCTCTTCTGCCATCGTGGAAGGGAGATTCGGGCCCTAGCATGTGCCTCTAGCCTCCAGCCCGGCAGTCCAGAGAGATTCAGGCCCTAGCATGTGCCTCTAGCCTCCAGCCTGGTGGTCCAGAGTGCCGGGCAGACAGCAAGCCCTTCAGTGATAAATGCGTTTACAAAGGGTCAATGAATGAGCAGTGTTCTGTCTGGAATCATTAGCACTTGGGCACTTGACTATCACAGTGGCCCATCTGGCGGTCCCAGATCAAGGGGTCCCAGAGAGATAACAAGCCTTCCTTCAGGGGACTGATGTCAGCCGACCTGAGCTCCAATCCTGACTTCGCCGCTAACTTGCTTGTGACCCTGGGCACCTCACTGTGCCTCCCTCAGCCTCATTTTTCTCATCTGTTCAATAAGGAGGCTGGACTAGATAACCAAAACCTCAGTAATAGTGGCTAACACTTGCTGCGTGTGTGTACCAGGTACTATCTAAGCCATGTGCGGAGAGTAATTCATCGAATCCTTACCACAACCCTATGAGTGACATACGGTTATTTCTCCCATTTTTACCTGGGGAGCAACTTAGGCGCACAAAGGTCAAGTGACTTGATCAAGGTCACTTAGGAGGAGGTAAGTATTGGGTTAGGATCCACTCCTGGGCAGCCTGGCTCTGCAGCCAATGCTTACAACCACTAAGACTTTTGCACCCCTTGCACAGATCACATGCCAACAAAGGAAACCCAAGGAAAACAGAATTCCAGCACCTGGATCAAAATTTCCTCTTTTCTCGGTCCCTACAGTCCTTATCAGTGTGCTACTTTAGTCTCACAGAGGTGTAACTATGGTTCTGAACTTTAGCCCCCATGCAAGCCCATCTCTCATCCCATCCAGTGGGAGGAGGGGGCTTGTGTGGAACCCCCAGGGAGTTTCTTCAAACAGAAGAGAGAGGTCTCAGATTCCCAGGGCAACGGGTAGCTTCTGATTGGGAAGGCAGCTGTGGGGGACAACAGAGTTGATGCAGCCCACGGGGCCCAGACCAAATCCCATGTCTATCTTTCCTTCCCCAAAACCAGCAGAGGGCCTGGAGTGAATGTTCTAGATAACTCTTTGCAGGATGAATGACAGTTCGGGGGCTCCAGTGCCATTCTGATCTGGTTTACTATCCTGGGTTGCTCATTGTTCAATGCATGCCCCTGGCAGGAGTCCAAATCTCTTTCCAGCACACTTAGGATAAAATCCAAACCTTGGTCTCTAAGCGGTATGTGATCTGACCCCTGCTGACCCTTTTGACCTCATCTTTAACCACCTTTGGCCTCGAACATCTTCTGTTACACTGGCCTTCCCGGCTTCCTATAAAACTCATGCCCCAGGGCCTTTGAACTTGCTTCTCTCCCAAGATACGTGCATGGTTCACTCCACCACTTCATTAGGGCTCACATGTCACCTTGTCAGAGAGGCCTTCCTTGATCGCTGTATCTAATGAAGCCCCCCCCACCAAACCACCTCCATCATATCCCCCAGTTCGGGTTCTTCCAGAGCACTGGTCACCATCTGGAACCGTGCCATCTACTTGTTTACTACCCATCGTCTAGCCCCTCCACGCTAGAACCTAAGCTTCACAAGGGCCAGGGCCTTGTCTTGTCCACTGTGTACCCCCCGTGCCGACAGTCACCGTGGGAGCAGCCTTCTCCTGACCTTCCCTTACCTTCGTGCTTCTGGAACTCCTCCTCGGAGAAGCTGGAATCTTTGTGCGAGAGGTTGGTCATCAGCTGCTTGTTCTCCTCCTGCAGCTGGGCGATCTGAGAAAGGAGGTCCTGTGCCTCCCCCCGCCACACGTCCTCCACCAGCTCCAGCTCCTGTGAAGGTGATGCGCCGGAGGGGGTCACAGCCTGCCTAGGGCAGCCGCCTCACCCCCCGACCCTCGGGAGTGGCTTGGGCCTGCCTGGGCTTTGGGTGCGTTCCTGTCCCCAAGAGGGTGGGTGCACCGAGAACAGGGCCAGCACTAGTCCATGCAGCAACTCTGCAAGAAATAGGAGGTGCCCCTCGTCCGGGCAAGGCCTGCATTTGTGCTTCAGGACCCGACCAGGTTAGAACGGCCTCAAGAGCCGCAACTGTACCTTGTAACTATCTAGACAGAGAGAGCGCGCGATGAGCAGCCCTGCACCATGGGGCCCCGACATTCCCAGCCTCTTTGGGGAAGTCACAGCCCTGATCGGTGGACAGACCCTGAGTCAGGACCCACTGTCCCCAAGGGAGAAAGAGGCTGCAAAGACCCTGGGGATGCCACCTGCCCCCAGTACTCTTGTATGTCTGATACTGGCATCTCTTCAAGGGGTCTTGGGCAACCAATTCACTTTACAACTCTGAGCCTCAGTTTCCCCTAGTGGGGGAGCCATAATATAAAGACTCACAGGGCTGATGCGAGGACTAAGATCAGTCTATTGAAATCATTTTGTGGATGGCTGTAATCAAAGAAACAGAATACTGACGAGGATATGAAAAAGTTGGAACCCTCAGGCCTTGGTGGTGAGTGTGTACAATGGTACAGCCACCATGGGAAACCGTCTGGCAACCCCTTAAAAGGTTAAACAGTTACCACATGACCAGCAAGTCCAATCCAAGGATCTGCCCAAGAGAAACAAAAACACAGTATCCACACCAAAATCTGCATGTGAATGTTCACAGCAGCCTTATGCACAAGAGCCAACATGCAGAAACCACCCAGAGGTCCGTCAGTTGATGAACAACATGGATCCGCTGTGAAAACACGATGCCCAGTGAAAGGAGTCAGGCCACACCGTGTATGACCCCACTGAAGGGACATACCCAGAACGGGTAAATCCACAGACTCGGAAAGCAGACGGGCGCTTGTCTAGGGCCGGAGGGTTGGTGGGGAATGAGGAGTGACTGCTCATTGAGCATGGGTCTTCTTTCCAAAGTAATGAAAATGTCTAAAATTGATTCAGGGGGCGCCTGGGTGGCTCAGTTGGCGAAGCATCTGCCTTCAGCTCAGGTCATGATCCCTGGGTCCCAGGATCGAGCTCCGCTGAGCAGGGAGTCTGCTTCTCCTTCTCCCCCTGCTCATGCTCTCTCTCACTCTCTCTCAAATAAATAAGTAAAATCTTAAAAAAAAAAAAAAAAATGATTCTGGTGGAAGTTACACAACTCTGTTGAACAGACCAAAACCCACTGAATTAGACACTTTAAATGGGTGAACTATATGGTATGCGAATTATAGTCAATAAAGCTGTTACCAGGAAAAGGGGGGGGGAGTCTTTTGTAAAACCAGTAACTAAACATAGCACAATCGCCGTTGGGAGACACAGTGCTGGTTTAAAAAGCAAAGATATTGGAGCCTGTTGACCCAAGTTTGAATCTTGTCTCTGCCACTTACTAGCTGATCCAGAAGTTATTCAATCTCTGGGTGCCTTGGAAATGTGGAAAACAGTGTGATATCTACCTCCGAGGGCTGTCATGAGGCTTATGTCAATGTCTGGAATAGTGCCCAGCACCCAGAAAATGCTCAAGATGTGTTTGCTGGTTTCTACTCCTCCCACAGCCTGTCACAAGCCGGCCCAGGTGGCCGGATAAACACGGCCTCCGTTCATCTTTTAAATACATTCCTAAATCCCCATCTCCTTTGTCAGGAAGCCTGCTGCAGCGGGGAAATGAGAGGTAATAACTAAGTATTCGCACAGCTGGTTCAAGGTCACCAGGCGAGGTGAAGGACAGGACCAGAGAGTGGAATGATGGAGTGGGCATGTGGCCTTCCCATGGGCAGGTGTGGCCTGGAAGCAGAGGCAGGCTCTCCCACGCTCTTCCTCTCTGCTCCCACCTGGCTGAGCACAGAGGGCCCCGGGGGGCAATGGTCAAGTGTAACTGACCGCACATCCCGCTCCCTGTGAGCTGTAGGCCATGTGACCCTACATGGCAAAGGACCTTGGCAGGTGTGATTCTGTTAAAGACCCCGAGATGGGGAGAGTCACCTGGGTTATCCAGGTGGGCCCAGTGTAATCACCAGGGTCCTCATCAGTGAAAGGGGGGTCAGATGATGTGGTGACAGAAGGAGAAGTCAGAGTTAGGGATTTGAAGACGGTAGTCTGCCGGCTGTGATGGAGGAAGGGGCCAAAACCCGAGGCGTGCGGGTGGCCTCCGGAAGCTGGACAAGGCAAGGAAGTGGACTTTCCCCTAGAGCTGCCAGAAGGAATGAATTTCCCGACATCTTGGTTTTAACCCAGTGAAACCCATGTGTGATTTCTGACCTCCAGAATTCTACCCAGCATTATCCATATTGATAGGATCCATACATACCCTACTCGGCATTATCGTAACAAATTTGTGTCACTTCGAGCCAGTAAGCTGTGCTAACTTGTTACGGCACCAGTAGGAGATGAATACAGACTTTAACCCTCAGGGGTTCTTTCCCTGCCCCTAAAAGGGGGCGGGAGGTGGTGTGGTTCTTGCCTCTGAGCTGACCACAGCGAATTTAATCTAGCCTCCATACCAGCTAAAAGGCTCTTCCAGGAAGTCACCCCTGATTGATTACTTCCTTTCCCGTCTTCAAATTCCGTATGCTGGCCTACGAGGCCCAGTATAATCAGACCCCTGCAGCTCCCCAATCTTACCTCCCACTTCTCTTCCTTACTTGCTCTGTTCTAGCCACATGGGCCTTCTTTGTGTTCCTTTTTTTTTTTTTTTTTTAAAGAATTTATTTATTTATTCGACAGAGATAGAGACAGCCAGCGAGAGAGGGAACACAAGCAGGGGGAGTGGGAGAGGAAGAAGCAGGCTCATAGCGAAGGAGCCTGATGTGGGGCTCGATCCCATAACGCCAGGATCACGCCCTAAGCCGAAGGCAGACGCTTAACCGCTGTGCCACCCAGGCGCCCCCTTTTTTTTTTTTTTTAAAGATTTTATTTATTGATTTGAGAGAGAGAGAGAACAAGTGGGCACAAGCAGGGGGAGCGGGAGTGGGAGAGGGAGAAGCAGGCTCTTTGCTGAGCAGGGAGCCCGATGCAGGGCTCAATTCCAAGACCCTGGGATCATGACCTGAGCAGAAGGCAGATGCTTAACCGACAGAGCCACACAGGTGCCCCCTTCATTGTGGTCCTTGAACACACCAAGCCCGTTCCTACCTCAGGGCCTTTGCACTTGCAGAGGCATCTGCCTAGAATGCCCCATCCCCAGCTCTTTCTGTGGAGGGCACCCACACTTGATTCAGATCTCAGCACAGATGTCACCTCCTCAGGGAAGCCTTCCTGACTGCCCCATCTATTAGACCCCCATCCTGGCCAGTCTCCTTCATAGCTCCCTGTTTTATTTTCTTCATGTCACTTATCATAAGCTGAAAATTAAAAAAAAAAAACCCTATCTCCTCACACTAGCATTGCACCATCTAACAGAGCAGCCACAAGCCACACGTGGCTGCTGAGCACTTGAAATGTGGCTGGGCTGAGCTGGCAGGTGCAATAAGGGTTTAAAAGGCACCAGATTTCAAAGACATAGGAAAAAAATGCAAAATATCTCTTTAATAATCTTGGGGGTAACTATGTGTAGTGAAGGACGTTAACTAAATTTACTGTGGTGATCACTTCACAATATACACAAATATCAAATCATGATGCAGTACACCTAAAACTAGTAGCATGTTACGTATCAACCAGATCTCAATAAGAAATAATTTTTTATGTTGATTACATGTGGAAATAATATTTTGCATAGATGGGGTTTGATGTATGTTATTAAAATTAACCTCGTCTGTGTCTTTTTATTAATGGGGCAAGCCACATAATTCTTCTATGGGACAGCACTGCACTAGAAAGTCAGGCCCAGGGGCGCCTGGGTGGCTCAGTCGTTAAGTGTCTGCCTTCGGCTCAGGGCGTGATTCGTTCTGGGATCGAGCCCCACATCAGGCTTCTCCGCTAGGAGCCTGCTTCTTCCTCTCCCACTCCCCCTGCTTGTGTTCCCTCTCTCGCTGGCTGTCTCTCTCTCTGTCAAATAAATAAATAAAATCTTTAAAAAAAAAAAAAAAGAAAAAAAAAAAAAGAAAGAAAGTCAGGCCCATGATGGGGCGCCTGGGGGGGTGCATGCTGCCCTGGGGGTCATTAAGCATCTGCCTTCGGCTTGGAGCGTGATCCCAGGGTCCTGGGATTGAGCCCAGCAGGGAGCCTGCTTCTTCCTCTCCCATTCCCCCTGCTTGTGTTCCCTCTCTTGCTGGCTGTCTCTCTCTCTGTCAAATGAATAAATAAAATCTTAAAAAAAAAAGAAAGAAAGAAAAAAAGTCAGTCAGTCAGGCCCATGAGGGCAAAAACCTCATCTGTTGTGGTCACCGCTGTCTCCCCAGTGCCCAGAACAGCGCCTGGTACACAGTAGGTGCTCAATAAATACGTGTGTTGAATGAGTAAATGAACAAAATAGACTGTTAACGTTATAGACAACTGTATCTGCACAGCCATCACTTTCTAAGCCTATTTGTATTTTTCCTGTCTTCCCTGAGATGAGGATCCAGCTTCCCTCATCTCTGCCCTGCCCATGTCACCTAGGAAGGCACCTTGCATGCCATGGCCCGTCAACGGGGTTGCAGACTGAGTAACCAGAGAGAACATGTTAAAACTGTGGTCTGAGTCTGTGTGATGAGTGGAACTGACTGAGTCTGGGGGTGTGCTTGGGGGAGGGGTTGCTGGAAGACAGGGTGCATGCTTTACTGGAGCCATGTGTGCTGAGAGAGAGAGAGAATGAGGGAAGGAGGGGGGGAGCCAGAGGAAGGAAGGAGGAATGAACAGACAAACTGATAAGACCAAGGACATGCTCAGAAGATTTTTGTGGAAATAACACCATGAAGAGCCTTTGAGACTACAAGAAAAAAAAAATCAGATGAGTCTCTCTCGATCCTAAGAATACAGAGAAAAGGAGACCAAGGCTGGGATGGGAAAAGGGTTTTGTCCTCTGATTATGAGAGCTCATCCTCAGTGTTTACAAACAAGGCCCAGCTCTGAACCNNNCTGGGGTTTACTTCCTGGCTGATAGCGTTCCAGAAGTGACAAGTGCAGCTGGCTGGGAATTCCATCTGACTCCAGGCCTGCTGGCCTCCGATGGCTCCCAAGGGTGTCTCCCAGCCCAGCTGCTGCAGAACTCTAACACCAAGGGTGGGGACCCAGGTGCCAGGACTTCTGAGTGACCTGGCCTAAGCCCCTTGGCCCCAGTTAATAAGAGGCAGCCACATGAGAGGATTTCAAAGATCCCTTCCCCCAACTCTCTAAGAGAGATGGGGGGTGGGGGTCTGGGGTAGGAGAAGGGGTGCCAGAGATAGGGGTAGGGTGTCTATGAACTCCTCACTGAAAGCCCCCCAAGTCCTAAAGATAACAGTTAATGCTTGTAAGGCCCTCACAATGGGCCAGGCTCTGTCCCAAACACTTTATATAAGTTAACCAACCCTTTCCACCACAACTCCACGAGATGTGTGCTATTACCATCCCCATTTTACAGCTGAGGAAACTGAGGCACAGAGAAGCGAGGTGACTTGCCTAAGATCACACAGTGGCAGTGTTTGAAACCAGGCCATCTAGCTCCAAAGTCCCTGCTCCAGGGAACTTGACATTAATTGCAAGCCTGGGGCATTTTCAAGCTCTCAGTGTGATCTTGGAAATGTTGCCTAACACTTGGGAGCTTGAGTTTCCTTCCTGACCTCAGGGCACAGGGACCTGTGAGGACAAACACTGTCAAACCTTGCAAACACTCACAGCTCTGCCCCCAGGTTAACACACAGCCGCTTTGGGGGCTATTTTCCTTGAAAAACAATAGGTTATGGCCTGCCAGGGAGGTTCAGAGAGGCCAAGTGTATTTCCTGAGGCCACACAGCAAGCCAGAGCCCACTCAGGCACCCTGATTCCTCCAAGGAAAGGCGTTTCCTCCTATTCTCTGTCTAAAGGGTCTGACAGAATCTTCCTTGGGCTGAGGTTGGGGCAGGAAACCACACATCTCCCACTTCCTTTTCCCCAGGCACCTTGTCTAGACTCCCAGCCCAGTAGGGAGGCCCTGATTCATGTGCTCGGAGGGATTCTTGTTCATAGGGCAGAGGCTTAGCTTTAACTTGCCCCAAGCCATGTCCGTCCCCCAAATCAGGAAAGCAGCACTAGAGTTACCTCCACTGGGGCTGGGATTTTTCTCAGCACTAACTTGGGACAAATCCCCCCCCACCCCCGCCCGCCAATTTTCTTCATTGGTAAAAATGAAGATAGTTTCTGCTCGCAGAGTTCTGCGAAGATTAAAGATAAAACCAAGGAGAGGAAAGCACCTCAGGTTAATAAACTAGAAGAAACCCTGGGAAACAATTTGCAAATAGAAACCCAGAGATTGAGGGGGGGGGGTCAATGAGCTCTGTGGCTGGAGGTCATATCCCCTTTGCTCTGAGGGGTTTTGGGGTGAGAAGAAGGGGCTTAATGTCACGTCTTCTTGGGTAACACTGAAGAGCAAAGGGCTTACTTCACTTCTGGAAAATAATATTATCTAAGCACTTTAGATATATGACAATTCTTATCAGGTGGGTCTTACTATCACTATTTGACATGTGAGGAAATAAAGCACAGAGAGATTGAATAACTTAACCAAGGTCACACAGCTATTAAATCGTAAAGGTGGGACTGGAACTCAGGTCTGACTCCAAAGAACTGCCCTTAATCTCTGAAGTGGTATATGCCAGGTGGCGCTGCCTGGACAAAAAAGGGCCGGGGGCCTCCCTCCCTCCCTCTTTCATCCATTCGGGTCCCTTCTCATCTAGTCCCTGCATACACAGAGTGTGCACCTCCAGTTGCCGGATGCTGAAGGGCCCTTAGGTTCCAGCGGCCCCATTCCCCGGATGGGCAGACTGGGGCCGCTCGCTGCCCACCTTCTGGTGCTTGCGCTCCTTCTCGATGCGGTCCATCCTCTCCAGGCGCAGCCGGTCCAGCTCCAGGCGCAGCTCGTCCAGCTCAGGAGCGACGTGGTGGCGGCTGACCAGCACCTCCAGGATCTCCAGGACACGCACGACCTTGGGCATGAGGCGCGCGATGGCCTCGCAGCCGTGCTGGTCGATGACCCGCTCGAACTCGTGGCCCACGAGCGACGCGATGTCGTACACGTCCATGACGGTCAGCTCCGCCACGTTCTTCTCCAGCGCCGACTCGGCCGCCAGAGACGACCCCCTGTCCTCCTCCATGGCCCCCCGCCCGGCCTCTCCCCCACCCCGCAAACTAGTGCAACTCCCAAACTTGCCGCTGTCGAGGACAGCGCCGGGCCGGGCCCACCTCGCGCCGCCGCCGGCGGTCCGCGCTCAGCTGGCCCTCGGGCGAGGGCGCACCGGGCGACCGGCCGGCGTCCGCATGGGCGAGGGCGGCGGACCGCGAGCCGGAGGGCGGCGCGCGGGGGGCGAGTCTCGGCGCGCGGCTCGGCCCGGAGCCTGCTCCCCGGCGGGAGGAGGAGGAGGAGGCGGCGGCGGCGAGGAAGGCGCGCGTGCGCAGGCCCGCGGCGCCTCCCAAGTTGGGAATCCGAGTTGGGCGCAATGGAGGCGCGGGGTCTAGCTGGAGAGGGGGCCCGTCGCCCTCGGAAACAGTTCTCGCCCGAGGGTCGCCCCCGCGGCCGGGGCCGGGGAAGGAAGGGCGGCCGCGGCTCCTCCGGGAAACTTTGGTGGCGGCGGCGAGACCGGGTGACCGGCTCCCCCCGCGGGGATGCCGCGCGCCCCGCCCCGATCCCGGCCTGGCGAGGGGCGCGCCCGGCTTCCGCCGCCCGAGGGCGCCCGGGTCCCCGCGGGCCCCGCACCGCGACCCGCCGACTAGGCAGCACCCCCTGCCCCGACCCCCTCTCCACCCGCCGTACCTTCCTCTTCGCCGCCCCCCGCGCGTCGGGCGCGCCGCCCCCTCCTCCGACCCGGTCCTGGCTCCTCCTCTCCCACTCCCGCCGGGGAGGGGTCGAGGCTAGCCGGGAGGAGAGGGGGCGGGGGACGCTGGTCTCTGGACGCTTCTCTGAGCCGAGGGCAGCCTCTGCTTTGGAGAGGAATGGAGGGGTCGAGAGGTGGACTCGGGGATGGGGACCATGCTGGGGAGAGAGCGAGGACAACCTCCGCCCCTCCTCCCCCCCAGCCCGCAGACCGAGTCGCAGGCGGACCTGGTGGCGCCGGGCCCTGCGCTCCAGTACAGGCGTCCGAGAGGGGCACAAGGAAGGGTGGAGGGGTCCCCTGCCCCCGAAGCCGCCGGGCTGCCCCGCCCTCAGAGCCACGTCCATTAGCAGTTCCTTGTGACATAAACACGGCTTCACAGAGGAGGGGAGGCCGGGCTTTGGATCCCGGCACCGCGAGTTTTCTTGTCCAAGCCCCCTGTCTTTTTGACCTGGTTAAATGCCCTAGTCCATCAGACACCCCGCCCGCAGGAGAGTCTTTCCCGAACCCACCAAGTCCTCCCACCCTTCCCATCCGCCACGCAGGGCTTAGGGACCCTCCTCTGCATTCCCGCAGCCCGCTGCCTTCTCCCATAGAACTGCTCCTCACACGCTGTTTTAACCGTGTGATCACAGACACCTCCCCCATGAGCCTCGGAGCTCCTTGAAGGCATAAAAAAAAAACACAAAAAAACTTTAACGCCCTTACAGCCGTAAAGCCCCCACCAACCTGGCACTTATTGATTAAAAGAAAAAAAAATTAAGTTGAAAATGTATTGGACATCTATTTTATATTTAATTCTAAGTGCTTTACAAATAAATACTGCATTTAATCTGTACTCCATCGGTTCTCAGAGCGGGGCCCCCACTGGGGGTACCCAAAGGGTACCCAAAGGGTCTCCGTGAGGTTGTCCCTTTTGCCAGCTTTATATCGATATGAGGCAAGATGTTCTTGGCATATTTGACACAGAACAGCATCTCACAATAAGATCGAACGTGCAGAAACAGATGTGAGGATCCTGCCCTCTTCCAACGAGCTAGACATAAAGGAGGTTTGCAAAAATACAAAGCAACGCCACTGTTCTCGGTATTTTGTTTGGGAGCATAGTTGTTTCTTATTAAAAATATGCATGTTAAAATATAATGTATCTGGTTTTGAATTAATCAATATTTTTTAAAAATCAGTTTAAATTTCTAGTTACAGTAGATATCCATAGATATAACCCACTTAATGAAATCTCTTTAGAGTCTTCAATAGTTTTTGAGAGTGCCCTTGGAAAAGGGTCTCTGAGACCAGAAGGTTTTAGAACAACTGCGTCACCACATCCTAAGAAATATTATTATCCTAATTTACAAATGAAGAAACTGAGTCACAGAGTGGTCAAATAGCTTGCCCAGGGCCGAGCAGCTGGGAAGTGCTAAAACCAGAAGTCAGATCTGTGCACAACAATCCAATGAGGTGGACATGTGATTATCCCTGTCCTAAATCAAGGACAGTGAGAATTAGGGAGGGGCATTAGCTTCCTGTAGCTAATATACCAAATTGCCACAAACTTGGTGACTTAAAACAATAGAAACTTATTCTCTCACAGTTGGGGAGGTCAGAAGTCTGGAATCAAGGTGTTGGCAGGACCAGACTCACTCTGAAGACTCTTTTTTTTTCCCCCAAATATTTTATTTATTTACTTATTTGAGAGAGAGAGAGAGAGATCACGAGCAGAGGGGAAAGGTAGAGAGAGAAGCAGACTCCCCACTGAGGAGGGAGCCTGATGTAGGACTCGATCCCAGGACGCTGGGATCATGACCTGAGCTGAAGGCAGACGCTTCACCAACTGAGCCGCCCAGGTGCTCATCTGAAGACTCTTGGGAGGATCCTGCCTTGTCTCTTTGAGCCTCGGGGATCCTTGGTGTGTGACCACATCACTCCAGACTCTGCCTCTGTGTTCAGGTGGCCCTCTCCATGTGTGTCTGTCCTCTCTTCTGTGTCTCCTGTAAGAATACCTGTCATTGGATTTAGAGCCCACATGCACAGTCTAGGATGATCTAATCTCAAGATCCTTAATTACATCTGCAAAGACTTTTTTTTCCAAATAAGGTCTCTGGTTCCAGGATTGGGACAAGGAAGTATCTTTGGGGGCAGGGTGGCATCATTCAACCCACTGCAGGAGGTTAAGTCACTTGCTAAGTTCCCACAGCTGGGAGGGTTGGAGCTGAACCCAGTGGCTGCCCATACTGAGTAAAGGAATAAATAATGTATGCCCAGATTGGGGCAGTTTTGTCCTCAAGGCAGCAAAGATGTACTTAGTGTCGGCTGAGAGGGACAAGGATTGAGGAACTGGAGAACTGGGCTGCAGCCTGACCTTAAGACCAGGGCAGGAGGGGAGTGGGGAGGAGGGGGGAGGCAGAAGTCTGAGGTGGCCCCACATGGTGAGCCCTAGTGCTTAGGAGAATGGCTACAGTCTTAAGTAAGGAGAGGCAGTCAAGCCTGGTGGGTAAGCTTCCAGAGCCTGTGTTCTAACCCTGGTGCAGTCACTGACCAGGTGTGTGACCTTGGGCAAGCCACATGACCTCTTGGGGCCTAAGCTTCCCACTCTGTTAAATGGGATCACAGAGGGTAATTGCTATTATTGAATGAATCAATGTATGTGCTGGCCTCACCCAGTGCTATAGAACAGTTAGTTTCTGTCATCATCACCATCATCGTCGAAGAGATATCTGGTCTGGGTGTAGATGTCGTTGTCTAGTTGACAGCTGGAAACGTGGACCTGGAACTCAGGACCAGAGCAATGATAAGACCTATATTGACATTCATTCATTCAATAAGTATTGAGCTCTTAATATAAGCCAGGTCCTATGCTAACCCTGTGGGATGTGGCAATATGCAAGAGACAGGATTGCTACTCTTGTGGGGGAACAGACAGAAAACAAGTAAAACCAAGAAGAAACTAATTTCCGATAGAGCAAGACAGGGTTGAAAAAGGAGAGGAGAATCAAGAAATTAATGTGTCCCAGAAACCAGGTGTGTTAGCACAATTCAATTGAAAAAAAGTCCCACACACTGTATTTTTTCAACCATAAATATTTTAATCTGTATTTCTGAAACATACTGAAACCACGTGTCCATACTGCTACCACCCTTGAGAAAGTTAATAATTTCTTCATATCAAATATCCACAGTGTTAAAATATCAATTTTCTCATCAATTTATTTCTTTACAGTTTTTGTTTAACTCAAGATCCAAATAGTATTCACATATTGCATTTAGTTGATATGTCTCTTATTCTCTGTATTTTTTAAAAGATTTTATTTATTTATTTGAGAGAGAGAGAAAGAAAGAGGGCACCAACGGGGGAGGGGCAGAGGGAGAGGCAGGTTCCCCGCTGAGCAGGGAGCCTGATGCGGGGCTCGATCCCAGGACCCCAGATCATGACCTGAGCCGAAGGCAGACACTTCACCAACTGAGCCACCCAGGCGCCCTCCCTTATTCTCTTTCAATCCTCCATCTCTTTTTTTTCTCTTTCCCCTGAAATTTCTTTTTCTTTTTTTTCTTTTCTTAACATTTTTTTATTTTAGAGAGAGAGAGAGAGAGGAGGGGAGGGGCAGAGGGACTCATTTTTAATGTTCATTTAGACATGAATCACATGCAGTAATGTTGACCTTTTTTAATGTGTACAATCCAGTGGTACTTCGTATGTTTATAGGGAGCTGTGACCTTCACCGCTCTCTAATTTCAGAACCTTTCCAACAACGTCCCTCCAAAACCTTGTTCCCATTAGCCATCGCTCTCCATCCCCCCCACCCCCCACCCCCTGGCCCCTGGCAGCCACTCGTCTGTTTCCTGGGTCCATAGATGTGTCTATTCTGAACATTTCATATGCTGTGTGGCCTTTTGTGCCTGGCTTCTTTCACTCAGCATCATGTTTTTAAGGTTTATCCGTGTTGTGGCCAGACTTTAGGGGTGTTTCTACCTTCCCTATTGTTTTGCCCGTGGTGAAACAGTCATTTTCTTCTGGAAGCTCAGATCCCTTCGTAGAAACGTTTCCTCCTCGCAGAACTCCTTGTTTCTGGGAGATACACCAGGCTCCAGAAGAGGGTGGGAAGGAAAAGGGCAAAGGGCTTTATCTGGCCAGGGTGCTCACAGCCACTGGCACTTTCTGTGGGCCAGGTGAGGCGGGCAGCCCTGCGCCCTCCAACGCCTGCTTTCCGTCTGTGGATCTGCTTATTCTGGACATTTCAGATAAGTAGAATCATACGCTATGTGAGGGAAGAAGAGAAAGCCATAAACCATGTGTGTGAGGCCCAGGGGAAGAATGGGCTCCATTTGTGTGTGAGTCAGCAGACTGACACGGGACTGCATGGGGAACAGTGTGAAATGAAGTTGAAGAGGGCACCAGGGATTGACTGTGGGGTCAAGTTCATATTGGATGTAGTGGGGATGTTACGTGACATCTGGCAAGTCATTGACTCTGACTCTGTCTCAGTTTTTTCATCCGTAAAATGAGATAATCTCAATCACACCTCCCTGTAGGATGTTCGGGGACATTAAATGAGTGAAGATAGGTAAAATGTTTAGAACAGAGGCTGGCACATAGTAAGGGCTACGTTAACATTAGCTGTCGTTATTCTTACTGTCCGAGTGGTGTTACTGTTACACTGCTGTCATTATTACCACCGAAGCATCCATTTGGAGCAATGGCATCATGAAATCAACGCTGATGTCTGACTGTGGTGTGAGGAGCTGTTAGAAGAATTACAAATTAGGGCCACCAAGTCCCCTCGATTCTTTTTTAAAAGATTTTATTTATTTATTTTAGAGAGATAGAGACTGTGGGGGAGGGGACAGAGGGAGAGGGACAGACGAAATCCCAAGCAGGCTCCATGCTCAGCGTGGAGCCTGATGTGGGTCTTGATCTCACAACCCTGAGGTCATGACCAAGGCTGAAATCAAGAGTTGGATGCTCAACTGACTGAGCCACCCAGGTGCCCCTCTTCTGCCTTCTAATCTGTTTTCTGCACGGCAGAAATTTTGCACAGCCAGTAAGTTTGTAAATGCTTGCATCTTATCGCACCAGGTGCCGATGCCAGGTTACAATAGAGCCCAGAGCCCTTCCCGTGGCCGACCCAGACTTCCACAGTCTGATCTATGTCTACTTCTCCATCTCGGTCTCACACGTAAGCACCCGCCACCTGCTATTCCTTCAGGTCTCCCGTGTGCCATGGTGCATCTCCAAACTCAGATCTCTGGTGAGAGCGGCCAGATGGATGAGCTGGTGTCACAGCCCGTGCCCGGAGATCACGGAAAGCAACCATTGAACTTTTTCAGCTCCTGCAGAAGGAATAGAATTCTACTTTCACCACAAATCACACGGGGATGGACTGCCCTGCCCAGACTTGGAAAGGTGGCTCAGTTACTGAACAGGAAACAACACGCAACTCTTGGTGAGGCAGGGGTGCAAACCGGGGCCAGAGGTGAATGGTTGGGAAATGCCAGGGCATTCCAGGTCATTTGAGGACCCTTTCCTCTGTCCATCTGCTCAGCACCCTTCTCAATAACTTGGAATTTAAAGATTATGGGCTCGTTGAACTATCTATGAATAAAATAATACAATGTCTGTGAACTGCTCTAAAATAACCCACTAGGAGGGTGGGATGGTTGGGAATGCGGATGCAATGAAGACTGGCCATCCTGCTAATAATGTTGAAGCCTGCCCAAGGGTACGAGGAAGTTCATTATACAGTCTCCCTTCTTCTGTATTATTAGAGAATTTTCATTATAAAACAGCTTTTAAAAGAAAACAGACTAGGGGCTAAAAGGAGTGGCAAAGTGGGGCACCCGGCTGGCTCAGTCAGTAGAGCATGTGACTCTTGATCTTGGGGTTGTGGGGTCAAGCCCCGCCTTAGGCCAAGAGCTTACTTTAAAAAAATAACTTAAAAAAATAAGGGAATGGTAAAGTATTAACTTGCCGGTGATCATCTCACCTCTTGCTTCAGCCATAGGTGGGACAAGAGAGATCTGATACCACTACGAGGAAGAGAAGATCTGGAGTGAGGAGAGTGGATGAGTGGGTGCTGGGGACCACCCGCCGGTAGGGGCAGACATTTCCTCTCTGTGAGTCCGTTGGGCTGGGCACATGGCAGAGAGAAGCAGTGATTATGTGGAAGGAGAAGTCACTGCTTCCTGGAAAATCAGGCCACAGGGTCCTGAGAAACCACACTAGGGCTCGAGAGGCAACTGGGGGACACTTGAGTATAGCTTCCCTGTCCTGTTGCCATAGATGGTGCAATGGACCGAATGCCTGTGTCCCCCCAAGTTCATGTGTTGAAATCCTGCCCCCCAAGGTGATGGTATTAGGAGGTATCATCAGTGCTTTTATAAAAGAGGCCTGAGCGCTTTCTTGCCCTTCTGCCTTGTGAGATCTATGAACCAGGAAGGGGTTCTCGCCCGACCCCAAATCTGCCAGTGTCTTAACCTTGGACTTCCAGACTTCAGAACTGTGAGAAATGAATTTCTGTTGTTGACAAAGAACCCAGTCTATGGTATTTTTGTTATAACAACCCAAGCTGACGAGGCCAGACTGCTGTCTTACGAGTATTCCTATTTTGGGGGAGTCCGAGTGGTCTCCCACACAACTCTGCTTTACTTGCCCTGTTCCTTGAGCTCGATCCCAAGGGCTGACAACCTGAAAGAGCCTCACACCCCCTCTTCCACCCACACCACCCTCCTGACTTCCCATGGTTGCTGTCCTGGCTTCTCATCCTTCGCTCTCCTCCTCCTTCTTTGACGGACTTGAGATGATCGCGGACAATTCCGATGTCACCATTGCATCTAAACCCTGGCGATGTCAGAACAGACTCATGGTCTGTTCTGCGTTGATTCTGCTTGATAGTTGACCTCCCTCCCAGGGCTTTGGATAGAAGTTTACACTCAGGCTCCCCAAATCCATCTTGGAAAACAGGATCATCCAACCCTTGCAACAGGATTCTTTGAAGTGCATTGAGCATGCTCTCGGAATTTCAGTACCGGTTTGTACCTGAACGGAAGTTACCTGGAAATGCTAATCTGGGTAGATTTTCCATCTTGTTAAATTCACCTGGTGGTGATTCTCTGCCTCAAGGGTCTCATCCACTGAAATGCTTGGGCTCTTAATTAAAGAAAATGTTTAAAGAAAAACTATTAACCAAGTAGAAAACCACCCATCGGCTTTGTATGGGTTCCTAGAGCTTGAGGCCAAGTTAATGAGCTAGTGCTTCGTTGGAGAGCACGGTACCAGAGAAGCCAGAGTGGGGGAAGAGAAGTAAGGCAGAAAAGAAGGGAGAACAGATTCAAGGTGGAATATTACCGAGGTTGGCCTGGCTTCACAAGAACACTCAAGCTGGTTGCTCAGCTTCCTGGGATGTCCCTGGGGAGGCTGTGTGAAACCACTGGATCTCATACTGTCCATCACACGGAGTGTAGTACTGGGCATACGGGGTAGGGATACATGGGGGACAGTGAGCTACTTATCTGCCCACTCCCGTGTATCTCTCTTGACTCCTCCCCATGGGGCATTAACCTCCCCCCATTTCTAGGCAGACTCCCTCTAGTCAGGTGGGTTCTGGGTGCTGAGGCCATCAGAACTGTTAGGAGCTGAGGGGACTGTGGCACTGTCCCCAGCCTTTGCAATCACGGGAACAGCGTGAGCAGTGGCTGGTGCTGCCTACGCTGGGGAGCAAGGCAAGTATCCCAGGTGGGATGAACAGATCTGAGTCTGTCGTACCCATAATTCCACCATGGACAAAATTATGTACTTAGTAGAATTCCCCCCATTCCCAGGTAACTACTGTTGACACTTTGCTCCATGCTCTTCTCGATTTTTTCCCCCTGAGAATATGCACATTACATTTATCTAAACATGCATTTATTTTTTAAATGGAAACATGACATACATATTAGTATGCAATTTGTTTTATTCACTTCATAATACCCTATAGTCATTTTTCCAGCTCAGCATATAAAGACCCACCTTCTTCTTTTTTTTTAAAGTAGGCTCCACACCTAATGCAGGGCTTGAACTCACAACCCTGAGATCAAGAGTCGGACGCTCTACTGACTGAGCCAGTCAGGCGCCCCTTACGTATGTATGTATGTATGTATTTTTTACAAATAAATCTGAATCCTAATAGGTTTTAACTCCTGACGTACACATTTTAGTAGCATAAGTTCTAATTTTGTGTTTTGTTTTATTTTGTTTTAATTTTAATTGCAGCACGGTTAACATATAGCGTTATGTTAATTTCAGGTGTACAATATAGTGATTCAACAATTTTGTATATTACTCAGTGCTCATCATGAAAACCGCATTCTTAATCCCCATCCCCTATCTCCCCCACCCCCCACCCCTGGTAATCATCAGTTTGGTCTCTATAGTTAAGAGTCTGTTTTTTGGTTTGTCTTTTTCTTCCCTTCGTTCATTTGTTTTGTTACTTAAATTCCACATATGAATTAAATCATATGGTATTTGTCTTTCTTTGACTGACTTATTCCATTTAGCGTTAGACCTTGTAGATCTACTCATGTTGTTGCAAACGGCAAGATTTCCTTCTTTTTATGGCTGAGCAATATTCCATTGTATATATTTAGCGAATCTTCTTTATTCATTCATCAATCAATGGACATTTGGGCTGCTTCCATATCTTGGCTATTGTAAATAATGGTGCAGTAAATGTAGGGGTGTATATATCTTTTGAATTTGTGTTCTTGTATTCTTTGGGTAATAGTCATTAATGCAATTGCTGGATCATAGGGTAGCTCTATTTTTAACTTTTTGAGGCACCTCCATACTGTCTTCCACAGTGGCTGCACCAGTGCATTCCCACCAACAGTGCATGGGGGTTCATTTTTCTCTATATCCTCGCCAACACCTGTTGTTTCCTGTGTTTTTGATTTTAGCCATTCCTCAGTCTTTTTTTTTTTTTAAAGATTTTTTATTTATTTATTCGACAGAGACAGAGACAACCAGCGAGAGAGGGAACACTAGCAGGGGGAGTGGGAGAGGAAGAAGCAGGCTCATAGCGGAGGAACCTGATGTGGGGCTCAATCCCACAACGCTGGGATCACACCCTGAGCCGAAGGCAGACGCTTAACCGCTGTGCCACCCAGGCGCCCCTCCTCAGTCTTTTTTTTAATAGATAGATAGATAGATAGATAGATAGATAATCTCTGCTTCATTTTAAAAAAATGATTGTATAGTTTTTTGGTTTATGGATGTACTGTAATTTTTTTCCATTTTTCTTTTTTCCATTTTCCAGATGTACTGTAATTTATCTGATCATTTCTCCCTTGATAGACATTGGCAGGATTTTCTGGTTTGTACTCTTTTAAACAATACTGCTATGCAAATGGACACAATTTTTGGTGTTTTCAACTTTACAAGAAATGAGTGGCCAAAACATGTTACATCCTCATCTGCTCATCACCTCCATTCTTGCCTATAAATCGGGCATAAGGAGGAAGGCTGGCGACCACAGCTCACCATGGCAGACAGCAAAACCCCGGGGTGCCTGGTGTGTGCTGGTGGATTCCCCCCCCACCGAAGTCCTGCATCTTTCTAAAATGCAATTTTGCCCTTGCCATTTTCTGACTTAAATCCTTTGCACGATTTCCATTGTTCTTTGGGGGCTGGGGCAAGGAGTGCCTAGCCCTTCTTTATTTTCCACATTTCTTTTCTTTTTTAAAAAGATTTTATTTATTCATTTAAGAGAGAGAGAGCAGGAGCAGGGGGAGGGGCAGAAGGACAAGCAGACTCCCTGCTGAGCGCAGAGCTGGATTCCAGGACCCCGAGATCATGGCCTGAGCTGAAGTCAGACGCTTAACCATCTGAGCTGCCCAGGAGCCCCTTTATTCTCCACTTTTCAAGGAGATGAGTGCTTTTCCAGGTTTCAGATTTGCCAAGGTCAAAACCCTCAGACAATGCTGTTAGGACTATTTGCGGAAATCACTCTGGAAAAGAGGCGGCATCTACCAAATCCGAACAGACACCTGCCCTGTGACCCAGCAGGTCCACATCTAGGTTTATGCCCACAGAAATGTCCATATTCTCAAAGTCCTCCATCACAGGAGGGAAGCTGAATGCATTTTTTGGGGGGTCCGGCTTCTTTCCTCAGCATAATGGTTTTAAGATTCATTCAAACTGGTGTGTATAACTAGCTTATTCTTTTTATTGCAGACTAATATTCCACTCTACAGCCATACCACATTAGTTTATCTATTTACCTGTTGTTGGACATTTGGTTCATTTCCAGTTTTTGCCTCACTCAAATATGAATGTTCACGTGTAAGTCTTTCTGGACAGGTGTGTTCTTTTCTTTGGGGCAAACACCTAGAAATGCAATAATGTCTGGGTTGCATGTTAAATGTATGTTTGTTTTTCTTTGTTTTGTTTTTTAAAGATTTTATTTATTTGAGAGGGAGAAAGAGAGAGCACGAAAGAGCACAAGAGCAGGGGGAGGGAGAAGCAGACTCCCCATGGTGCAGGGAGCCCACGGGGCTCGATCCCAGGACCCTGGGATCATGACCTGAGCCGAAGGCAGACACTTAACAGACTGAGCCACCCAGGCGCCCCGTTAAGTGTATGTTTAACTTTTTCAGGAAATGCTTGACTGTTTTCCCAAATGGTCATGCCATTTCCCCTTCCTACCAGCAGTGATGAAGTAGGACAGGCTGCGCCTTTGTGATTTTACCCACATCCCTGGGTGATTCTGCTGCTCACCCACATTGAGAACCACTGGCTTAGGATGATGGAACTGGGGGGGGGGGCTTTTTTTTCGGGAGGTGATGTTGGAGCCGAAACCAGGTTAAAGTGAGGGAGGAAGCCAAGAGAAAACTGGGGGGAAGGTGGTTTCAGGCAGAGGGAACAGGAAGTGCAGAGCCTCTGAATCAGGAGTGTGCCAGGCACGGGGCAGGGCCGGCAAGGGGGTCCGCGGGCTTGATTGGCTTTGCAAGGGAAGTGCTGTGATAGACAGCCAGAGCGGAAGGCAGGGCCCCCCAGGGAATGATTTTAGGAGCCACTGTAGGGTTTTTGAGCAAAAGCATGACATGATTTTGTAGCAGAGGAAACCGAGGCTCAGAGAGGTGAATTAACTTGCCACAGGTCACACAGTAAGTGGCTAAACTGAGGTTCAGGCCAGGTCTGTCCGCAGTCAGAGAGTGTGTTATTGACCTCTGTGCTCCCTTTGAGCCGTCTTTGGTATCAAATAAATACATAAAAAGCAAAGGTTTGGAAGCTGTCAATGTACTCCAGCCAAAGACCACCAGGAACACAGTGGTAGTTAAGCCAGTTGGATTTAATACTCATTGCAGCGCGGGAGAAAGCACACCACGGGGACACTGTGGGGCGTCTCAGTAAGAGAACAGCCAGGTGTCAGAAAGAGCTGTAGGGTTTGGGGTTTGGTTGGGGAGAATTTACGGATCGAGGAGTTTTGCTCTAGAGCACGTGCTGTTGGGAAGCAGGGATAATTCTAGGACTGGAGCTCTTAAATCTTACCGAGACAGGACAGACTAGAGCGAGGCGGAGGGTGTAATTGGTCAAGAAACAGCCATTACTCCTCTTAGCCAAGAGAGGGAGATGTTTGGTATTTCATGGCCTGGACCATGCTCGTGTTTTGTCTTATTTCATCATATCACAAGGTGGCCTTGTCTGACGTTGATGTTCTGTGAAACTGGTATTTACGGGACAGGGCAGAGGCCAGCTGACCGTGCCGGGCCAGCTCCTGGATGGTGGGCAATCTCTCTCAATCTCTCTCTCTCTGCTGTTTCTGGGCGACACCTCAGAGGATGAAAACTTCCCCATGTGTGTGTTTGTCTTAAACAGCTTTATTGAGATATAGTTCACTTGTCATGAAAATCCACCCGTTTAAAGGAAACAGCTCCATGATTTTTAGTATATTCACAGATACATGCAACCGTACATGTTCTGGAACTTGACATGTGTCAAGTTCCAGAACACTTTCATCGCTCTGAACGGAAACCCCGCGAGCAGTGACTCCTCATTTCCTCCCTCCTCCGCACCACAGCCCGAGGGAACCACCAGTCTACTCTCGG
The DNA here is from genome assembly GCF_017311325.1 of Ursus maritimus. Taxonomy (NCBI): domain Eukaryota; kingdom Metazoa; phylum Chordata; class Mammalia; order Carnivora; family Ursidae; genus Ursus; species Ursus maritimus. The sequence goes on from NW_024425897.1 coordinate 24,130,660, forward strand.
TCTCCGTGGACTTCAGTAATTTGGGTATTTCATGTAAATGGAATCATAGAATATCTGGTCTTCTGAGACCAGCTTGAGCCTCCTGTCTTCAAGGTCCATCCTTGTTGTTGTAGCAGGTGTCAGCCCTTCGTTCCTTTCAGAGGCTGAATCATCGTCCATTGTGTGGATGGACCACCTTTTGTTTATCCCTTCATCCATTGAGGGACTTTTGAGTGGTTTCCACCTTCTTGTTTTGCCTGTGGTAAAAACAGTACTTCCCTCTGAAAGCTCGGATCACTTCGTGCGAACCTCTGTCTCCTCACCGAACTCCTTGTTTCTGGGAGACGAACCCAGGCTCCAGAAGAGGGTGGGACGGAAAAAGGGAAAGGGCTTCATCCAGGCAGGGAGCTCACAGCTATTGAGAAACTGCTGTGTGCGGGGAGGGGCTCTGGGAACACAAAGAGAAATTAGGGCAGCGGTCCCTGCCCTCAACGAGCTCATAGTCCAGTGAGTGGAGAAGGTACACATGTTGTTTCTCTCCACCCCCTGCCCCAGGAGCCATCCCATTTTTTCTGGTCTTCTTCAGGGGAAACCCCCTCCCCTGCTCTCTGGTTCCTGGGAAGGAGAAACCCAGGCTGACCAATCTGCTGTATCCAACCTGTGGGCCTAGTGGGCATTGGCCTCGGTCCAGTGAGATTCTGTGACACTTTCCCGGGCCTCTTACAAAAGGTAATTTTTTGTTTGGTTTATTGTTTTTCCTATGAGGTTGCTGAGAAAGTAGGCTGGAAGCCTGGGGCTGCCGGTGGCCATACTGTGGTTGTCTGGGGAGAGCCAGCCTGAGGAAGAGGGCAAGAAAGGAAAGCAGGGCTCAGACATGGGAGCCCGCAAAGCAGATGGCAAACAGCCTTCCCGAGGAGATGCTACTCCATTTTATAGGTGAGGAACCAAAGACACTCCCAGAAAGGAATTGAGTATGAACCTCTTAATGAGTGATAGGGCTGAGAATTCTATTTCTCGGGGCACCTGGCTGGCTCAGTCCATAGAACATGCGACTCTTGATCTCAGGGTTTAAGTTCGATCCTCATGGTGGGTGTAGAGATTACTTAAAAATAAAATCTTAAAAAAAGAGAGAGAGAATTCTTTTTCTAGACCATAACCTAGTCTTTGAAAATACAGTCTTTCCTCAGGTACTGTCAAAATGTCCAAATCACGCTGCCAATAATTGACCTAAATTATTTTATTTTTTAAAAGATTTTATTTATTTGATAGAGAGAGAGAGAGAGAGAGAGTGCACACAGAGGGGGGAGGGTCAGAGGGAGAAGCAGACTCCCTGCTGAGCAGGGAGCCCGATGCGGGACTCAATGCTGGGACTCTAGGATCATGACCTGAGCCAAAGGCAGTCGCTTAACCAACTGAGCCACCCGGGCGCCCCGACCTACATTATTTTAAAGCATTCAGAGCATTGAGCCTGCTTATCTTGAGATCTCTAAACAGACATGGGGAACATTTCTGTAGTTGTAATGCCTCTTCTTTTGGATTTCCAGAGTTTGTCAAAAAGTTTTCCACAACTCAAACTGACTTAGGCAAATAGTTACATAAATAGGAAATCCAGAATGTGGACTTCAGGCACAGCTGGATCCAGGGGCTTAGTGATAGTAATGTCATCTAATTTCTGGTTTTTTTCTGCCCCTCAGCTTTGGGTTTGCATAACGCTGACATCACTTTCATGCAGGCTATCCACACATGGTGGCAAAGGTGGTCTCCAGGACCTGTAGGGTTTATATCCTGCCAATAACTTCAGAAAATTCAGTGAATTTTCATTGCATATCATTGGCTCAGTTTGGGACATACACCTACTGCTGGACTAATCACTATGCTCATGGACATGAAAATTGCTGATTGGTCAAGCATAGAGCCAGAAGGGTGGGAACAGTCCACCGGAGTGGTGTTGGATAAGATAGGAGTAAAAGGAATCCTCAATGAACAAGTGAAGTGCTCTTACAGAGGGGAGAATGGATATTAAGCAGACCAAAAAAAAAAAAAAAATCAATGTTTAGTCTCTGACCAGAAAGTTGGTAGTATTTCCTCATACTGTAGAAATGTAGTCATCTCTTAAATTTGATATTAAAAATGTTCTCTTTTTAATACTTCAGCTTCATTTTTCTGATCTGGACTATCCTTTTCTTTTCACTTAATTTCCCAAATCTTTAAGTATTGTTCTTCCCTGCTTCCTCACCACTGGATTCTGTCATCAAGAATGGCCCCCTTCTGTTCTCCTGTAACATTTTCTACTTGTATTATCCCCTTCAGCCTCTAATTAATTACTTTCAGGAAATGTGCACGCAGAACCTATCACAGGGGGCCAGGGTCTTGTGGCTAGGCCTTCATGTTCACTGGCAGCCTTACATATAGACTTCTCTTCCCTTCCCTTCCCTTCCCTTCCCTTCCCTTCCCTTCCCTTCCCTTCCCTTCCCTTCTCTTTCTTGTAATCTCTATGCCCAACATTGGGTTCAAACTCACAGCCCTGAAATCAAGAGTCACATGCTCTATTTACTGAGCCAGCCAGGCACCCCTAGACGTTTCATTTCTACAGATGCTAATTTCACATTTGGTTTATAATTCAAGACAGGAGTTTGTATCAGTCAGAAAACAGAACCCACTCTAGATCTTTCCAACAGGTTTTTTTTTTTGTTTTGTTTTAAGAGATTTTTATCTTTAAGTAATCTCTATACCAAATATGGGGCTCAAACTCACAACCCCGAGATCAAGAGTTGCATGCTGTACCAACTAAGCCGGCCAGGTGCCCCTCCAACAGAAAGGTTTTAATGTTGGAAATTGGTTAAACACATGCATTAGTTATCTATTGCTATGTAACAAGTTACCCCCAAAGTTTTTTTTTTTTTAAGATTTTATTTATTTGACACAGAGAGAGAGAGAGAGTGCACAAGCAGGGGGGAGCAGCAGGCAGAGGGAGACGGAGAAGCAGGCTCCCCGCTGAGCAGGGAGCCCAATGTGGGTCTTGATTCCGGGACCCTGAGACCATGACCTGAGCCAAAGGCAGAGGCTTAACCAACTGAGCTACCCAGGCAGGTCTCAAATTACCCAAAAATTTAGTGGCTTACAACAACAATCATCATTATCTTTCATAGTTTCTGCAGATCTAGAATTTGGGAGCAGCTTGGCCCAGCAGTTCTGATACAGGATGTCTCATGCGGTTGGTTGTAGTCAAGATATTGGCAAGGGCTGCTGTCATCCGAAGGCTTAACTGGGGCTGGAGGAGCCACTTCCGAGATGATGAGCTTGATACTGTTGGTGGGAGGCGTTAGTTTCTCTCCATGTAGGTCTCTCCCGGAGCAGCTTGAGCGTCCTTATGACATGACAGCTAGTTTTCCCAGAGGAAGTGAGTCAAGAGAACAAGGTAGAAGCTACAATACCTTTTGTGACCTAGCTTCAGAAGCCACACACTGTCTCGTCTGCCACGTTCTCTTAAACAGAAGTGAGTCACTAAGTCAGTTCTGCCTCCTGGTCCGGGAGAGGGGAATTAGGCTTCACCTTTTGAAGGGAAGAGGGTCAAAGAGTTTGTAGATCACAACAGGTAATGACAGGGCTGAGGAGCAGAAAGGGATGGTGAGACAACCCGCAGGTCAGCAAGAGCAGAAAGACACTATTCTAGTTAGGACTGGAAGGGATGGTTGAACAACTCTGTGAATATGCCAACAACCACGGAGCAGTACATTTTAAAAGGGTGAGTCCGCTCTTTTCCTCCCTGGCCGCTTGTAGCTTGGCTGCCATCATGAACGACACAGTAACTATCCAGACCAAGAAGTTCATGACCAACTGACTACTTCAACAGAAGTAGACGGTCATTGATGTTCTTCATCCTGGAATGACAACGGTACCTAAGACAGAAATTCTGGAAAAACCCCAAAATGTATAAGACCACATCAGATATCATCTTCGTATTTGGATTCAGAGCCAGTTTTGGCGGTGATGTTGCGGGATCATGGAGTGCGGCGGTCAAGAAAGAATTCTTGAGACGTTTTACGGTGCAACTTAGTAAGTTTATTTAAGCAGCAGTGGGCAGGAAAGGCTGCACTTTTGCTGTATGAAGCTGGTGGTTTTATGCTTCGTGCTCAAGGGGGAGGGGATGTACAGGGAGTATTAGATCATAAATGTCTTCTTTGAATTTCTACTCATAAAACTACTTTTGCAAGATTTCTCTGGTGCTTATCATTCACTTTGATATGAACTGTCCGTGAGAGGTTCAGGCAATCATGAGACCCTGTAAGAATGTGGCAACTGGCACATATTTGATCCTTGTCAAAACCGTGCAGGCTATAGGTCAGCCTTTTGGGCTGAAGGTGAACATTTTTTTCTGTTTCTATCCCTTATCAGGGGCAAGACAACTGGCTTTGGTATGATTAACGATTCCTTAGATTATGCAAAAAACAAAAACAAAAACGAATCCCAACATAGACTTGTAAGACATGGTCTGTATGAGAAGAAAAAGATGTTAAGAAAAGAGCAAAAGGAACACGAGAACAGAATGAAGGAAGTCGGGGGGACTGCAAAAGCCAGGGTTGGTGTGGGCAAACAGTGAGCTGGAGATTGGACGACAGAAGTTCAAGATTCTGTAGTGACTTGATATGTGGTGATTGTGCAGATTTTTCACGAGAGGGGTAATAAACTAAGAACTTTTCTGTGGAAAAAAGAGGGTGATTTCATGGTATGTGAATTATATGCCAATAAAGCTGGAAAGAAGGAAAGAAGGAAGGGAGAGGGGAAGGAAAGACCTGTTTTTTACTGCACCTCACTCACTACCAATAACCACCTGGTAGGTTCTGGCCCAGACCCCAGTGGAAAGATTCGGTCATCATTCGTCATATAATTACTAAGTACCCACCGTGTGGCACCCGCGCTGTGTCGAATGTATTCATGCCCACCAGGCACACGCGCATATGCCAGTCTGTGCTGAGGACCCAAAACGTGCACACTTTCTGTGGGTGATCCGGCCAGTCCTGGGAGCCCATCTTCAGATACTGAAATAATGTTGAAAGGCGCTTCATGAGTAATTTATGACAGTGGCGCTGTAAAAAAAACCTGTATGAAAAAGGAACTATGCCAAGCAGTTGACAGTGATTATTTGATGGTGCTATGATTAGAGTTACTTTACCAATTTTTAGATAGCACAGTTAATTACTTTTATAATACAAAAAAATAAATTTCCAGAGGACTTCTGGGTGCATTTTTGGTTTGGTCACCACTGTGTTTTCCAACATTGGAGTTAACTCTATTTAGATATAGCATCTATGCTCCAATTTGCCACAGTCCTCTCCACTCCCTATTGCCTTCAGCTGGTGTCATCTCTCAGTCACATGAACTGCCTGATCCCTGAAGGCATTTGAATTTGGGTCCCGCAATTTATGTAATAAAATCCCCACAATATACATTTCATTGTGGTCCACCAAGATGGTAAATGTCCACACTTTTAAGTCCCCGATAAGTGGATTTAGAATATTTCATCGGTTTGAAAATGAAAGTTAACGTATTTAAGTTCTGGATAAGAACAAAATTGTCCTTGGCACTTTTCTATGGAGTTCAGTTGCTTGGGAAGTCCAAAAGGCTGTTTCCATCAGAATAATTCAGTTTAAGAGGAAGCTACTGTAGGTATTGTAATCAGAAAGAAATTTTAATACAGGGAAGTGGAAGCACATAAGTGGGTTTGCGAGGCTGGAGAAACAGGCTCAAGACTCCTAGAATAACACCACAGAACTGACCTGCCGGGAGAACCAGGGCCTTAGCCACAGTGCGGACAGTGGGGAATCAGGGGACTATTATGAGAACGCTTGAGTTCAGTAACACAGTGTCACGGCCAGGAAGCTTCCATCGCTGTAACTGAGCACCTGTTTCTTGACACCTGAAGTGGGAAACTGGGTTTTGGGCCACTACTGCCCCCTATTGCCTGATGGTTTTTCAAGAAATAATCCCTCAAAAAAAAAAAAAAAAAGAAATAATCCCTCAAATTTGCAGAGCACCTTCACATATATCGCGTCATCTGGTCCTCCCCCTAACAAGCAAGGCACGTGGTGTCATCCCCTATTTATAGGTGAGGAGACTGAAGTTCAAAGTTGACGGAACATAATTAAGGTCACACAGCTTTGTGCAAAACTGCAGTAGCCACCCAGGTCTCCTCATCCCCAGGCCAGGGCAATGAACTCAACTCATACGTCATGAGCGAGGTCGTTTGCGGCCCTGTGGTAGGCTCTGGGAGCACAGCACATATATGTTAAGGCCGGTGGCTCACAAGTGTCATGGACTGGTCAATAACCGTAACTCAGTGCACAAAGCTGCATCGGAAGCACAGAGCATGGGGCTAGTATGTGGCAGAGGTATGTCTCGGGACATTCTAGAGAAGAAAAGAGGTGACATTTGAGTTGGGTTTTGAGGGATGAGAAGGATGTCTGGAAGCAAAATGCAGAAAATCGTCGTAGCAGCTGGCAAGAGCTAGGGGGCCTGATGTGGCAGCAACACTTGGGGGAACTGAGAATTCTAGTTTTGGAGGATCTGAACAAGGTAGAAAAGTATTTTTTGTAGTTGAAGTATTATATACATACAGGAAAATAAGGTGCATCAGTCTTAAGTATACATCTTCTTGATTTAAAAAATAACATGTAAACACTAGGTGAAGATATTAAACTTTTCCAACATCCCAGGAGGTTCGCTTGTACCCCTTCCCAGTCTACACCCACCTCCATCCTTTCCCGTAGGTTTCTGTGGGATGAGGGTGTTTCCCAAGGGGTGCACCCAAGGGGTGCTCAATACCTTCTCCCAAGTAACCAAACGGTATTGGATAGCAGGCAGGTAATCTGTTCAATGGCCAGAGAATGGAGAGGGCCAGCTCATGCTCTGAAGGCACCTTCTGCCATTAGGACTCATGGTCAGGGTTTCTGGGGTTAGGGTGGAAGGGGCTGGCAGGGAAGTTGACTTGAGGGTTTTTCCCGTAAAGGGTAAGAGTCTTCTCTGAATCAGAGGATATCATTTCTTCCCTTAAACGGGCACAGTCGGATATGTCAGCAAGCTGGCAGGTGGGTTTTTATTTTAACAACTAGAAGCGGGGCACCTGGCTGGCTCAGTCCATGAAGCATGGGACACTTGATCTCAAGGTTATGAGGTCCAGCCCCACCTTGGGTAGGTAGAGTTTGCTTAAAAAATAAAATCTTAGTTGGGGCCTGGGTGGCTCAGTCGGTTGAGTGTCTGCCTCCCGTTCAGGTCATGATTTCTGGGATCCAGCCTCCCCACGGGTTTCCTGCTTGGCAGTGAGTCTGTTTCTCTCCCTCTCAACCCGCTTGTGCTCTCTTTTTCTCTGTCTCAAATAAATAAATTAAATTAAAAAAATCTTAAAAAACAACAACAAAAGTTAGATGCTAATGACCCCGAGGTCTTCTGGAGGGTTAACAGGCATCTGAACTGGATCAAACCGGTCGAAAACTGGGTAATTGGAGACCAGTCTGGAGCTTGTTAGCGAGTTTCTGGTGACAAGGGGGGGGGGTGCAACAGAAAATCTCAAAGCCCCTGGGGTGAGCCCCTGTCTTTTACTTCTTATGTCTCCTTTTACTTTTTCTTCTTCTTTTTAAAGATTTATTTATTTATTTGGGAGACGGCGCGCCAACGAGCTGGGGGAGAGAAAGAAAATCTCACGCAGATTCCCCGCTGGGCGCGGAGCCCCACCCGGTTCTCGATCTCAGGACCCTAAGGTCGTGACCTGAGCGGAAATCAAAAGTCCCACGCCTAACTGGCTGACCCACCCGGGCCACCCTCTCCTTTTACTTCTTGCTTCTACTGTTGCCTCCAAATCTTTCACCATCTCTTTGGACAGTCTTAGGGAGTTGCACTGGGCGCAGGAGGTTTCTCGATACCGTCGCTTTCTCGTGTGGTCCACATGAAATTTAGGTTGCGCGGGAAAGGGGAGGGAGGTGGGGACAACGATGTTTGGCCCTTCAGAGCCACCGTCTAGGCTCGGGTTGGGCGGAGCCGCCATGTCCCTCGGCGGCCGCCGTGCGTCCGTTACGTGGCAGCTGCCGGCGCCCGCCAATCCGCGGCGCCCGCATCAGCCCCCTCGGGTGGCGCAGCCGGAAGGGGCGGAGCTGAGGCGGCGGCGGCTGAGGAGGCAGCGGTGGCGGCGGCTCTGGAGGCCGCGGTCCCGGTCCTGGCTTCGGCCCCAGCCCCACCATGGTGACGCTCGCTGAGCTGCTGGTGCTCCTGGCCGCTCTTCTGGCCACGGTCTCGGGCTACTTCGTCAGCATCGACGCGCATGCCGAGGAGTGCTTCTTCGAGCGGGTCACCTCGGGCACCAAGATGGGCCTCATCTTTGAGGTGGCCGAGGGCGGCTTCCTGGACATCGACGTGGAGGTGCGGGCACGCTGCCCGGGGCCCAGGCGGGGTCGCGGGGCCGTTCGGGAGTTGGCGGCGCTGGAGCCCGCGCGGGGCCTGCGGGGACACGGGGCGTGGAGGCCGCTGTCCGAGTGCTGGGAGGGGCCCGAGCCGCCGTCTGGCCCCCGCCCGGGCGACCCCCTAACGGCCCTTTCCCCCGCGGCCCGCCCGGATTCCGTGCCCCGGGATCCCGCCCGGATGCGCAGCCGTTGCTTAGTCGCTTTGGGTTCTCAGCTTGAACCGCGGGCTCCCCGTGGAACCTGGCGCTGAGCATTGTCGGCCAGGCGCCGCGTGTCAGCTCGGGCCCAGAAGGCACTTAAATGTCGAGGTTAGCTGAAGGCAGGTCTCCATTGGATCTGCAGCTGCATTCCGTCGTGTTACGGATTAATGTTGGGGCATGACGTGGAAGCTTTAGGAAAAGTAAAGCGAAAGCTACTGAAGAAGGCTAGGCAGACATTTGCGTTGTGCTTTTCTTTATTTTTCATAAAAAGAGCCTGAGCGTTTAACCTATTTTTATGCAAACCTCTAGATAGCTCCTTGAGCCATTTCTGACTAGGGGAAAGGTGGAGTTGGGCCATTCAATTTAGGGGTAATGATTGCAGATGCAGTATCTGGAGAAAACAGTAAATTATTTTAAGAAACCAGCAGTCCCTAAATTTCCTCCTCTACCTTTTTTTTAAACGGAAAGAATAATTCGCTTTTATTTTTATTTTTTTAGGAAACCGGATGTAATTAATACTTAAATTCACTGTTAACATGATTTATTGGGTTCAGGGATTTTCCATTTGACAGTGAACGGCAGAGTCAGGCACCAATTACACAGTACAAGTGAAGTCCAAAGATAAAGGGATAATGGAAGGATGACTGGTAAAATTAGTCAAGATTTTAGTGATCAACTATTCCAGTCTCTCAAGTTTTGCTGGTGACAGGCTTTCTAAGAGGAACTAAGTTAGTTAACCAAGGCCTAACAGCTGTTTTTAGCGGGTGGATGAGAACATGGGTCTCTTAGTTTCCAAGTCTGGTCTTTTTTTCTCAAGCCTTCTGGTATCTCAGGTAAAGCAGATTCCTTCACTGGTTTGCAGCAATCAGTTAGGAGAATCTGAAAGTGTAGGTTGCTCAAATTTCTTAGTTTTAAAGATATTTTTTCATGTTTTGATATTAATAGTTTGCATGTGTGTTGGTGATAGAAGGCCATTTGGAGACCATGTATATTTCTGTTTCTGAGGGGTTCATGCTTAAGTTAGACAAATGAAGCATGTAGGCTGGATGGAAAGATGTTCTGGAGAGCCATCTAGTCCAGCCTTGTTTCATAAGTGGGCGAACTGCAGCCCAAAGGGTTTATTGTCATTAAGTGAAAATTGCATTTTCTTAGCGAATATCCTACTGCCCATAGACAGCACCTACGAAGAGTATGATTTTAAATCTTCTGTGATGTGTATTTCTTTCCTGCCTCCAGATTACAGGGCCTGATAATAAAGGAATTTATAAAGGAGACCGAGAGTCCAGTGGGAAATACACATTTGCTGCTCACATGGATGGAACATATAAGTTTTGTTTTAGCAATAGGATGTCTACCATGACTCCAAAAATAGTGATGTTCACCATTGATATCGGGGAGGCACCCAAAGGACAAGACATGGAAACAGAAGGTGAGGTGAACATTCAGAGGATTTATATCCCATTTCAAGAATTAATATTGTGTACATTGTTATTCACCTAATGGAGTATTTATTTTGATTTCTTATTCTACGTTCATTCACTGTCTTTAAAACCAAAAACTTTTGTGATACATTTTATTTCTCCAGGACTCCAAATTATCAAAAATAAGTTTCTGGAATTTTATGTTTTAGTTCTTTACAATTGCCTGTTCTGGCAACTTTTCGTAGTCAGTCTGTGCTTTTGTAAGCATGTAGGTTATGTGTGTTTTAGGTTGTTTGTTGTGTTGATTTGCTAATCCTGGTATATACATCATCATTTACTCATTTATACATGACTAGTTGGGTTAAACTTTGTTGTTTTATTTTTGTGTGTTTATATCTTACACTTTTCTTTAGGTGGTGGAGATACCTGGGATGGTAGGTGGATTGCTTTTTGACAGCATCCTGTCTTGCATATTTTTCTTTGCTGCTAATTTCTGCTTTCCTTCTTTCTAACCTCAGTTTGTTAGCATGAGAGTGTTTTTTCTCTTAATTAAAAAAAGACTTCTACAACTAATTATAGAGTTTTAGGGTCATTGTTTTGCGTTATTTGGTTGACGGGAGGTATAGGTTAGGTCATTTTAAATTAATGGCACTGGAAATACAGTGATTGACATCTTCGGAGTAACATCATACTTTATTTCTTTTAAATGAATGCTGAGGGTGGAAAGATTCAACTGTAACCGGAGGAGTAAAAGTCGCTAACATAGCTAATGGCAAATGGTGCTGTTCACTTTGTAAGAAGTATTTTCCTGGCTTGTTTTTACCGTTATTGAAGTTTTTTTTTAACTTGAAACTTGGTTGGATGTGAAATGCAGTTCTAGAAGCTGTGTCTAGAGATGGTGGCAAAAGCTCTTTCAGTCATATATTGTTGTTCAATTAATTTTTATTTCTCCACTGACCAGCAGTAGACCCTGAATCAAGTCTTCTGGATAAATTGCTTACCAAGAACCAGCACATTTGGATTGGGGTGGTGGTGGGGGGGGAGTGTACAGTGTACATCAGGATTTGTGGAAACTAGCTGTTTAACACATATCCTAGTATTAACATGATAATATTTGTCCTAGATATTAAGCAGTTAGTAGAGTACTTCCATCATAAAGAAGGATTTGTTAGGTTTGAAATCTGTAGAATTTAGAGAATCCTACTACTTAGTAATTCCTGTGCTTGTTTTTCGGGGCCATTTGCAGTGTAGGACTTGGCTAATTCAAGGAGAATTCGGAGTTTTGAAGGGGTTTGTGCTTGTTCATTTTCTGTAAATTAGTCCCTTCTAAATAGTTAGAATATATTGGCTGGTGAATGTGACTCTTGAATTATTCTTAAACCTTTAATATTTAAAATTCTTGCTTTTGTTTGCTAGTGTCAGTAAGTGGAAGCTGTGAAATCAAACCTTATTCTAAAGTAGTGGTCCTCAAGTGAGGACAGTGTTTGCCCCCAAGAGGACATTTGACAATATATGGAGACTTTTTTTTTTTTTTTTTTAAGTAGGCTCCACGCCTATTGTGGGGCTTGAATTCACAACCCTGAGATCAAGAGTCTCATGTTCTACTGACTAATCCATCCCGGCACCCCTATCAGGAGACATTTTTGATCTCATGGCTGGATGGAAGATCCTAAAAGGTACTGGACGGCCCCCCACAATGACGAATTATCTGGTCCAAAATGTCAACAATGCCGTTCCTGAGAAACCCTGCTCCTAAGGTTTCGTGTCGTGCTTGGGGCTTTCCGAGTGAAGCTGGTGAGGGATGATTTGAGATTCTAGCCTAACTACCTTAACATGGGTAGGGGCCCTCTAATGGGAATCTTCCCTTGTGGTAGATACTTTTTTTCCTAACCGTGTGTTCATTGTCGTAACACAGCACTGTCTAGAAGCATACACTTACTCTTCAGAAATGTTAGTTCACCTTATATTCATTTTTGGCTAAAAAGAATACTCGATTTCAAACCTTGTGCAACTGAGAGGTTGTCTTTTCACTTATAATGCCTGCCATTCTCCACTGTAGTGAAATTATTGCTTTGATTTCCATAGAAGAATGTTTGAATTTTGGTGTGGATTTTTTCAAGAACGTCTTGAGTTTTTGCTCAGCTTCATTGAGATTAAAAGTCTTGTTTTGAGGCTGCTCTTAAATTGACATTAGAGTTATATGATTCTAAAGCATAGGTTTTGATTTTAAATATTGTTATTTATAGGATTGTTGTTAGGAATTTTGTTTTATATTTTGTGTTCTCTGTTTTTTTCCCCCTCCTCAGTCTTTTCTTTTCTTTTTTCTCCAGTTAGTCAATGTAGTGAACTTAGCAGCAATTCATTAGAGGAAGTTTCTTAGGGTTAATTGTTTTCCTTTCGTTAGTAAGCATTATATAGTATGTTTTCCACCCTGAAAGAGCTTTGTGTTCTGGGAATGGACATTAAAAAAAAAATGCTTTGAGAATTAAATTGTCATCAGTAGTCCAACATGATGTCTGAGCCATTTCTAAACAGCTGCTTTTGTATGCCTTCTCTGAGGAATATTTTGAGGAATATTGCTTTATATGTATTTTTTCAAAAGGAGATTGCCAAATATGTGCTAATCTGTTTTTACATTTTTCTGTAGCTCACCAGAACAAGCTAGAAGAAATGATTAACGAGCTCGCAGTGGCAATGACAGCTGTAAAGCATGAACAGGAGTACATGGAAGTTCGGGAGAGAATACACAGAGCAAGTAAGTTAATGCTGTAACTTTGTATCACTTGGTGATACTAACCTTGGTGGCCATGAAATCCTGAGGTGTATTACCCAACAGCTTGCTTGAATTTTCCTCATTTGGGTATTTTACAAACATTATCATAGTAAAGTGCTGACTTAAAAAAGCACCCCTGCAAAGATATTTTTTGAGTACATGTCAGTAGAGCTTTGTACTAGACTAGTTTTTTTATTGGGACATTCATTCTAAACTGAAAAATCCTGTTAAGATTTAGCACGAGCTTTTAAGAGTTTTTTTAAAAAAAATCTGGTCAGCTAAGGAATAAACTAATAGTTTTCCCAAAGCAGAAAGGAAAATTATAAAGTGGTTGGTTTTTAATCACATATCTGACATTTCTGTGCCAATGTATTAATATTATATGCTGAGATTTAGCTTTTTTTCCTCAAATGGAAGGTTTAGGCTAGTTAAAATAGCACTAAAACATGAATCTAGGCAGTCACCAGGTGAAGCTCAGCTTGGGCTCCTGAGTTTGTAAACTAGGAACAGGGAATGTGTTTATCTGTAGAAACAGTGATGACTGGAATCCAAAAGCCTGTCTAGCCCATGCTGTAGCCTTAAGTATTACGCCTTTGCATGTAAAATAGAGAGGTACCATATTGACACACAGACCAGATAACCTATTTTAGATCCAGGTCCACACCTGTGGTTCAGTGGTTTTCATCCTCCAGATAGTTCTTGGGGCTAGATCTCATGGGAGCAAGCTCATCTGCAAACGCAAAGTGGTTGAAGTCAGGAGTCTTTGTTCCGAGGTTGGGGTAGAGAATAGAGAGAAGAATGACTCCAGAGAGAGAGGCACAGGCTGAACCCCTTCAGGATGTGGTTTGTGTTCTCCCTACCCCCTTTTCGTCTCTTGCCATGGATAGAAATGAGCCTTTAGGACCTAGAGCAAGACATAAACCTTGTCTTTCTGTGCGAGAGTAATGAGTAAACACAACGGACTGGAGAAGCGAGAGCTGCTGTTCTCCCTGTTTCGGAGTGGAGTGGGGAGTGAGGTGGACCAAGGCTTGTATATATGCACTCCTGCCTTTTCCACTAGGATTTCTTCTCCTCTTTGCCTCCACTGGTGATCTGTTCACCCTCTGGGATCACCACCCTCTCTCCCTCACCCGGCCGGGACCCATCTGTTGATTACCTTGCTCTCCAGTGGGGGCCAGCTGCTTCTGGGATGAGAAGGGCACTGAGCAGAGTCTGAGGGCCAAGAGCTTACACTGCTTTTCATTTTAACTGGTTCAGACCAGATGGCTTTAAAGGTATAGGAGGTTCTTGGGAACACAGCAGTCAGAGGAAGACCTGTCTTCTGGTCTGTGGGGGCATGCAGCGTTAATCTTCTAAACTTAATTTTGAGTGGAGATGCTCCTGCATTTGTTTCACAGACAAATAGAATTTTAGGCATTCTGTTTATTTTTGCCAATTAAATAGTTCTCACAGTGTTTGTTTTTTGTACATCTTCCTACAGCACTTACTCCTTAAGAGATGAACATAATGAGAAATTTTTTCTTCCTTTACTCCAGTGTTGTGATAATACTGTGTTCCTTCTAGCTAATATGTGACTAGTGTGAGGACAGTGTCTTATATACATACTTTTTCAGGTAAAGTGAAGGGAGAGATAAATACTTCTTTTTATACAATTGCTTAATATTTTGAAGTGTTTACTCAGCCATTCCCCTTTCAGACACAAATCTTAAAATGCTAGTCCTTCACAGTTAGCTAGATACTGGTTATTAAGTTTTCAGCGGAAGTAAACTTCATGCCATGGAATTATTACTAAAAATTTCAGCTTTGATGATTTTTAGGGTTCTAATTAATAATGTTCTTGGGCATGTGTCTCCTCTTGCTCTGGGGAAAAAAGCCACATTTTTTGCTAACTGTAAGTTATCTTTTTGGGAACCTGTTAGTTGCTTTTCACTTCTTTTTGAGTGATTATTAATCCAGTAGCTATTATAGTCTAACGTTCTACAAATGATATATATCTAAAAATATGACACTCAGCTGATTAATACTGTTACTATATTGCTGATTATAATTGTTTTTAATATTGGCCATTTGTAGAAAAATCAGAAACTACCTAGTAATTTTAAAAAGTTAAGGCTGTATGGGGCGCCTGGGTGGCTCAGTCGTTAAGTGTCTGCCTTCAGCTCAGGGTGTGATCCTGGCGTTCTGGGATCGAGCCCCACGTCAGGCTTGTCCACTGGGAGCCTGCTTCTTCCTGTCCCACTCCCCCTGCTTGTGTTCCCCTCTCTCGCTGGCTGTCTCTCTCTCTTTCTGTCAAATAAATAAAATCTTAAAAAAAAAAAGGCTGTAGAATTTGATCAGAAATTTGAAAGCCTGTGACATAGATTGAACAGAATAAATTAATAAAGGGTGATCATGGTTGTTGTTTTAAGGATCAAATTCTCAGTTTAAGAGTGGGATAGATCATGAGACTAGTGCCAGTTTGTAGTAACTGCCAGTATTGGTCCATGAGACTGGGAAACCTCCTCCTTCTAGAATAGCTGCCAAATACATAGTAGGTGCTCAATATTTGTTGAATAAATGTTTAAGGAAAAAAGCCACTTAGATTGACACATTTTGACTAGGTAGGTAGTGCTTTTGGATAACTGTATGGTCTTGAAATAATCTCTCCATTTTTTAAAGTCGATTTTCTGATTCAGCAAAAAAGATTTATAATGTAGGAATATTTTAATGTGAGGGAGAAAGAAGGTTGTATTGGGTTTTAACCCTAGAGGTTGAAGTCACTTGCGGAGTTAGGCGAGTCACTTTTCCTCTCTGCTCCCCGCTCCCCATGCGCAAGCAGAGTAGGCTTGACCATACCCACTGAATTTTTTTTTTTTTTTAAAGATTTTATTTATTTATTTGACAGAGACAGAGACAGCCAGCGAGAAAGGGAACACAAGCAGGGGGAGTGGGAGAGGAAGAAGCAGGCTCATAGCAGAGGAGCCTGATGTGGGGCTCGATCCCATAACGCCGGGATCACGCCCTGAGCCGAAGGCAGACGCTTAACCGCTGTGCCACCCAGGCGCCCCATACCCACTGAATTTTTAAGGTCCCGTTTATAGCTACAATTTTCTGCTTCTAAGTTTGTTGAGTTGCTTGGGGACAAAAGACAAAAGTATTTAGAGTACTATGAATGGTGTGCAAAATATTACTTTCCTAGACTAAAGACTAGGATGATTTATGATGCTTATGCTTTTTTTTTTGGTTAAATTTTGTTTGTTTGTCTGTCCTCACAGTCAACGACAACACAAACAGCAGAGTGGTCCTTTGGTCCTTCTTTGAAGCTCTTGTTCTAGTTGCCATGACATTGGGACAGATCTACTACCTGAAGAGATTTTTTGAAGTCCGGAGGGTTGTTTAAAAAGCCTTTTCCTGATGATCTCAAAATCATAATTCACTGTTTACCAAACATCTTGGTGATAATAGTGTCATTAGTTTCTACATGTTTATTTTTGAAACTGTACATTCACAGCTTATGTTTCTTTGTGATTAATAGATATTGGGGGAAAACACCTTTTTAGGAAAGTTAGAGTGAAAATTTGATACTTGATTGGCATAATTTCTTATTTGAATTCTGCGTCCATTCTACAGGTCTGTCAGAACTCCAATGCTGTAAATGAAATACAGGCATATAGTCCCGATTATATCTTCTTTCCTTTTGTTTTCATGATGAAGTGCAGCTCAGAAAAGTACTTCATGGATAGTACTTCACTTAAATGACTGCATTCTTTGGATCTCTTATCCTGTAGTTCAAGTCATTAAAGATTCTTTTTGTTGAGTCCTTATGAGAAACAACTGTCTGAATCTTGACATTTTCTACCCAGCCTACTGGCAGAGCTCTGACTGGAGTGTTACCAGGTTGGTACTTTTATACTTGTCTGTCTTGTTTTTGCTTTAAAGATAAGACTTAACCCAACCACATTTCCCCCCTAAATTTGTGTTTTGAACCTTAGGACTCAATCACCTCCAATTAAATTGATGACACAAGCAGCTAATAACCATTTTTTGGTTTCTGCGTAACCTTGCGAGCAGTCTCTACTAAAGCCAGTTCTCTGGGTGTTGCAGCCAATGGTAGCTCTTTTCTTTCTACGCTAGCACATCCACTTTCTCCACTCTTGGCATGTAGGAAGTGTGCATTCATATAATTGGAAAAATCTGGATTTCTGATGCCAAAGGGTTAAAGCCTCTTGGATTTCATTGCAATGATATACAGCCACTATTTTATTTTTGATCAGTGGCATTTTGGCCACTGTTTAATTAGGGTACTGGACATCACTGTCAGTACTAGGATTTTGTTTTTGTTTTTCTTGGGTCTTTTTTGGCACATGTGAATTTTGTTTTGTATAAAATGAAATGACTTTCTCTTGGTCTCTGATGATGGGTTTAAAATTAAAGGAGCATCTGGTTGTGGTGTGGGGGTGATCCAGGATTATGTTGTGACTGATGTATATTAGTTACTTGTACATTTTTTTTGGATCTTTGCAAGGGGAAAACTACAAGTAACGAGTTTTATATAATTAATTTAAATTTGTTACAGGTTTTCATGTTCAGGATAAACAATTTTTCAACCTTGGGTGAAAATACTTGCAACAGTTTAAGGTGACTGTATTTTACCTTAAGACAACTGTTGCAATGCCAATTTTTTTTTTTTTTTTTTTGGTGTGTGTGAAAACACTTCAAAATTGAATTAAAAGATGTACATTTAAAATTGGTTGTGTATCTAATCCGCCCCAGGTTCAGTAAATAAACAATTCTTTTTAAAAACAGTATTCTGTGTTTCATATTAATGGTTAATTCACATTTGTTAAGTATCAGCTTTCTATCCATATTTGAAATGAGACATGTCCGTGTTTTCTGCGTTACTATGCCTGTTAAAAATGTCTGTCACTTTGTATGTCTGTAAACTTGAGGACAGTGAGTAGGAACCCAATACTAGTTTATCTTGTGTAGTTTCTTTTGATGATTCAGTGTTAACATCTTAAGTATTTTTTTTCATTTGGGAAAAAAAGAGTTGAGTTATTTTAACTCAGCTGCCTGGTTTATGGTTGTGGGAAATAAGTTTAGGAGGGATTCAGTGATTTGTGCAAGACCCTCAGATGAAGACTGATGGAATCAGAAACTAGATCTCTGCATTTAGAAACTGTTGCTCTTCCTCTATTACACTAAGGGCCTGCTAGTAACAACCTACCATTTGTTGAACATGGTGGAATGCCCTAGCACTATGATGAGCGCTACATGCAGTCTGTCTCATTTATTCCTCAAAACAGCCCTTACCTTGTGTGCTATTATAATCCTCATTTTGGAAAAAGGGAAACAGGCTTGGAAAGCATCCAGGGTCTGAAAACTAGTAAGTAGAGCCCTAAATGCAAATGCAAGTATGCTCTTTCTTTCTGCCTTCATGTTCAGAACTGTGGAAGTCCCATTTTGTAACAATTGTCAAAGGTATTTTGAAGTGTGATCCTGTTTCAGTGGAAACGTTGCCTCAGGCCTTTTATCTTTCACTTCATTTAGTTTGTGATGACTGGAGCCTGTATGAGTACTATTCTCATTTATCCATCCCCAAAATAATAAAGTGACTGCTGTGTGCTGCCAGTGATAGCCACTCGGTTAAAGAAATTAAAGAAAAATCCTCATTGGCGTGGGATTTACCTTTTAGTGGGGAAGAGGAACCTAATATGTAAATTGGTCGGCATATTAATGGTAAGTGCAATGGACGTAAAGTGAGGCGGGATGAGCGGTTTTAGTGATTAGGAAAGGGCGGCCTCACTGAGATGACATTTGTAAGTACGCAGCACGAGTAAGTTCGTGCTGCGGAGCCCAGCATGTAACAGGCGATGAGTGAGAGCTTGCTGAACGAATGTGTGCTCGGACAAACGAGCGGCCCTAGCAGATGGGGAACGCAGGGACGGGAAGATCATGTTCTCGTTTGGGGCTCTATAACTTCCTCGGAAGTAAACCAACATTTATTCTGTTCCGGGCACTGGATCCCCACCACCAATCCGATTTCGCATATCTGCTGACCTGGGGCTCGGGGGCCGGGTACATCTCTGTCCGGTCCCGCCAGACCCACCTGTCCCTTGGCCAGGACGCGGTCTCGTGCTGCCACCTGCCTCTGATGGACTCAGAAAGCCAGCGAGCCCGAGCAGAATCCCTCCGCCGAAATTCCTGCTCTCGGTGGGAAGGCGCCCGACCCAAGGTGGCTGCGCGGGACGGACCGCACGACTCTGGCCTGGTCCCAGCCGCCCGCTTTCACTGCCGGGGGGCCAGTTCTTCCGGCTCCCGCAGCGAGGACTCTTTACCCGCTCTCCGGAACTCTGCTGCTGGAGCGCGGTTGCCGGCGGTTCCGTGAGAGGCCGGAAGCGGAAGTGCTCGCCGGCGGTGGCCCGGTGGCGTCCAGGTGGCGGCGGCGGCGTCCAG
>NW_024425897.1:24149927-24202541 GCF_017311325.1 Ursus maritimus
GGCGGCGGCGGCGGCAGCGCCCGCGGAGGGGCGCGCCATGGAGCACGTGACGGAGGGCTCCTGGGAGTCGCTGCCGATGCGACTGCACCCGCGGGTGCTGGGTGCGCTGCGGGAGCTGGGCTTTCCGTACATGACGCCGGTGCAGGTACCGGGCGCTGCCGGGCGGGAAAGGGTCCTCCGTGCGCCGGATGGGGGGGGCAGGCGGGGCAGGGAGGCTCGGAGCGAGCCGGGTCCCCCTGGGAATTCTGCGGCGTCTTCAGGCTGCCCGCCCTGAGGCTGCCCGCCCTGGTTAACGACCCCGGCAGGTTGGGGGCGGCGGCGCACCTACGCCCGGGCCCTGAACAACGCGACCCCTCCGTCTATGAGTGCTGGGGCCGAGGTGCCCGCTGCATCCCGGCCCTGCCCCTGTAGACATCTCGGGCAGGTGACTTAACCTCCCTGTGCTGTTTTCTTCTTACCTATCTCGTAGGGTTGCTGTGGGACTTCCATAAGACAGTGTTGGACACATTATGGGAGCTCAGTAAATATTACCTGCCGTTGTTACTATGTGGGCTAAGTGAAGGGTTCTGGCCCAATTTATTCATTAACTCAAGAAGTATTTGTTGAGGATATACTGTGTATCAGCTCTTCTAGGCTCTGGGGATTTTGCAATGTTGGTCACCAGGCATGGGACTTATTTTCTAATGCAGGGGAGGGAGAAAGGAGTAGAGGAATGCGGTAGTTTCAGTCGGTGATAAGTGTCACTAAGGTCCAGGGCAGGAGGTTAAGGTGGTGTGTTAGGGAAGGCCGCTCTGAAGGTGTCATTGAGCTGATACCGGAATGATTGAGGCTGTGTGGTGATTGGGGCAGGATATCCCAGCAGAGAGAAATGCCAGTGCAAATGTCTTGGGGCTAGAGGTGACCTGGGAGGAACAGAAAAGAGACCTTTGGCGGGAGCATCAGGCATAGTGTAAGAGATGAACAGAGTAGGGTCCACGTTGTGCAGGGTCTTGAAGTTTGGATTCTATTTAAATGCAGTGGGAAGCCATCTTAATGGGAAGCTATGTACGAAGGGAAGGGAGGTGACTGCTGTGTGGAGAATGGACTTCAGGGGCTTCAAGAAGCAAGAGGTCAGGGGGCCAGTGTCAAGTGAGAGGTAGTGGTGACCTAGAGTAGAGAGGAAGCAGTGGATACTGGGAACAGAAGTTCGAGAGAGCGTTCAGGTTGTTGAGGGGCCAGGTGTAGGGGTTACCAAAGAGAGGAATCTAGAGGGAGTCTGAGGTTTTTGTCTTTAGCAGCTGGGTGGATGGTGGTACCATTTACTGAGATGAAGGCAGGGAGCGGTAACACGTTTCTGAGGGGAATTCAAGAGTTACTGAGTTGAGATGTCCATAAGATCCTCAGGAAAGATGAGAAAGCTGGAGATGAGAGTTGGGAGTGCTGTGAACCCTGCCTTGGGACTGTAGTGCAGGGAGACCCAGTCCCTGCCGTCAGTGTTGGTAATTGGGCTGTACTGTCCACTGTGGGAGTCAGTAGACACGTGGCTCTTGAACACTTGCAGTATGGTGAGTCCAAATCGAGATGTGCTCCAACTGTAAAAGGTACAATGGATTTTGAAGACTTAGTATGAAAAAAGGAGTGGAACATATCTCAGTAATTAATTTTTTAAAATATTCATTACATGTTGGATCTCCTGGGTTAAATAAAACACATTAGTAAAATACATTTTACATCTTTCTTTTTACTTTTAATGTGGCTACCGGTAAATTTAAAACTGTGTACGCTGGTCACATCTATTTCTTTTGGACAACAGGGCTCTAGAGCAGAGTTTCGCGGTCTCAGCACTCTTGATATTTTGGACTGGCTGATATTGTATGTGGTGGGGAACTGTCCTGGGCATTGTCGGCTGTTTAACAGCATCCCCGGCCTCGACCTACTGGGTGCCAGTAGCGTAGCTTCCCCTCTGTGGGTTTTGATAGCCAGAAACATCTCTAGGCGTTGCTGCATGTTTCTCGAGGGCATAGGAATCATCCAGGTTGAGAACCACTTGCATATGTAGAAGTCCTACATATGCTGTGATGGGTGAGCGCAGGCTCTGAGGACCAGGAGTGGGGTCCTGGAGGGGATAACATCAAAGCTGAGACCTGACTCTGCTTCAGGTTTAGCCACCAAAGGGCTGGGCTTTTCACAAGACCTGGAGGTTCCCTGTGGTGTTTCAAATGAGAGGGTTTATTTGAATCATTGGTTTTTGATATGAGAGCCGGAAGGAACTCTAAAACTCAGTGTCTTCAAACCCTTCCTGGTCCAGAGAGAGGAAAAGGAGGCGAGGCAGGGCTCGTATTCAGGACTCCCAAATCCCAGCTCAGCTCGCTGTCCCCTCCACACGTCTGTGTAGATACCGCTGCTGTGTTCCTCTGAGCCAACCCCCCTGGGGTGCCTTGTGGTGACTCTACTCAAGGTCTGCATTGTGGTGGGGTCCTTTGTGACCCAGGCCACCCACCGTGTTCCTAGGGCTTTGGGGCACCTCCTTGGAGCCTGGCATTCTCTAACTGGGGCTTTGCATCTCTTTCTCCAGTCTGCAACCATCCCTCTGTTCATGAAAAACAAAGATGTCGCTGCAGAGGCGGTGAGTACCTCATGGAAATGCAGCTTGTCCTCCTGTTTTCCCTCCAGAAGGAACTGTGAGGAAAAGCAAACCAAATTTTCTCCATCTTGGCAGGTCACAGGTAGTGGCAAAACGCTCGCTTTTGTCATCCCCATCCTGGAAATTCTTCTGAGAAGGGAAGAGAAGTTAAAAAAGAATCAGGTGAGGATAGCTAAGTGGCGTATTTTCACTTAGTCATTGTCGAGTTCACAGTTCAAAGAAGCTACTCAAAAGATTGAAAAAAAATCTATCCTCATTCCCTGAAATACTATTTTTCTTTTTTTTTTTTTTTTAAGATTTTATTTATTTATTCGACAGAGATAGAGACAGCCAGCGAGAGAGGGAACACAAGCAGGGGGAGTGGGAGAGGAAGAAGCAGGCTCATAACAGAAGAGCCTGATGTGGGGCTCGATCCCAGATCGCTGGGATCACGCCCTGAGCTGAAGGCAGACGCTTAAGCGCTGTGCCACCCAGGCGCCCCTGAAGATACTATATTTCTGAATTTGTCTGCTTAAAATGTATTTGTGGCTCCCCGGATCAACACTTACTGTGTTTTCTCCCTCATCTGGGATTTGTGCAGAGCAGCAGAAAATCAGAGTCACCTGCCCTGCACATTCCCAGCTGGGTCCCAATAGGGCAATGCTCTGCGTTCTTGTTTTCACTCTCAGACTGTAAACGGGCGTCCTTCCTACAGTCTGTTTACCGCTGTGGTGTTTGCATTTTTGCTGCTGATTTCAGTGTTTAAAATGGCCTCAAGTGTAGAGCTGAAGCACCGTCTAGTATTCCTGAGCACCAGAAGGCTGGGATGGCCCTTTCGAGAAAACAAGTGCGCGAGATACGCTTCGCTCAGGAATGAGTTACGGTGCGATCGGCAGTGAATTCAGTGTTGACAACTCAACTATGTATTATTCAGGGTGTCATTAAACAGAAGCACACATAAAATCAGCTTCTGTATTGATTGATTGACAAAACATGACCAGAGGCTCCTGACCCTGCATTTCCTACCAGGAGCAGCGGTTGAGTGTTTGCGAAGCCCGTGTTTGTCAGTAATGCGAACTGGCCGTGATCCAGAGCAGTCCTTGATAAGCACCGGGACTGGTGCTGAGGAAGCCCGGAAGTGCTGTTCCCCTGGGCACTTGGCTCTGTGAGGCGCACGGTCCTGGCGTGTGTGGAGCTCTGCGAGCCCACTCTGCTCATTGTTTCCTTTCCCTGCACGTGGGCAGGTTGGGGCGATCATCATCACACCCACACGGGAGCTGGCTGTTCAGATAGATGAAGTCCTGGCGCATTTTACGAAGCCCTTCCCGCAGTTCAGGTGAGTTGAATGTGGTGCCCCTGTTAGCCACGGGCTCTTACTTTGCCTGACCTGCTGAAGACCTGTTTCTTGTTTTAGCCAGATTCTCTGGATCGGAGGCAGGAATCCTGGCGAAGATGTTGCAAGGTTTAAGGAACAAGGGTAAGTTTGCTTGCTTCTGCTCCTTTCCTTGCCTGTTTTTGGCACTGAACCCAAGAGGAAGTGATACCTGGTCTAGGCCTAACGGGGAGCACTCTGGCGACCCCAGCTCCCCAGAAAGTTGTATTCTCCAGGCCACTCTCCCATCTTGCCTGCTGGCTCCTTCCCATAAGGCCCTGTTGAGCATTTCCCCTTCAGTGAGTCTCCCCCTGCAGAGGAGAAGGGAGTCGGGGTATGGCCCCCCTTCTTTCCCCAGGCTGACTATATGGGACTTAGGCCCCTTGCTTTTCTCACTTGGGGCTCTCTAAGTGGTCTTATCTCACTTCTGGTGGTCCCAGACCTCACCCTGAGTCCCAGACCTGCAGGTAGCTGCTTGTCTGCCTGGCATCTCCTGGGCATCTCCCGACTTTTACAGACGTGTTTGGAATGGGTGCTTTTTATCCCCAAATCTGCATGTCATCTGGAGTTTCCAAGTCATCTGTCCACCCACGTACTTCTCCTGAAGTCTGGGAGTTGGCCCTGACACCTCACTGTCCCTTCTATCCCCGTCCCCCTTAACCATCATTTACATTTTCTCTTCAGAGCACCCATCTCTAGCCCTTTGATTTTCTCCCTCAGCCCCTCTCCCACTCTGATCTAGACAGCCCCGTCTCTACTGGGCTCCTGCAGTAGCGTTCTCTCTTATGTGTTTCTACTCTTGCCTTCTTATAATCCACTCCGTACAGAGCATCCTGAAAAGTGGTCTTTTCAGAATGCCAGCCTGATCATGTCACTCATCAAAAACTCTTTACTGGCTTCTGCTGGCTCTTAGGAAGGATCCTGATGTTCGTACAGGGCTTGCCAGGCCACCATTCTCCACTGCCGCTGCCTTCTACGCCCCGGCTGCCACACGGACACAGCATTCCTTTAGAGCACGGCGTGGGCCAGGCTCCCCGTGTCCCCAGGCAGGCTCAGCGGTGCTGTCTGTCCCGCAGCATTGCATCTTCAGAGCCTCGCACGGTGCTGAGCACACGCAGGTGTTTAATAAACAGGTGGATGTTTGAATACATGGTGCCCATCAGCCCTTTGCATTTTTTTCAGTCCCACCATGAATAAGGTTTATTATGAGCAGTGGTAAGTTTTGTGCCCAATTTGTTAGGGAATCTTAATAAAGAGAACTGCTTCTATTGAGCATTTGCCGTGTTCCAGCTATCCTGTGAGATGCTTTTCAGCGGGGGTCACAAAGTCAAGTTCTGCAGGGGTCAGAGGTTAATATCGGTATGTGAAAGGGCTGGGGTGGGGATGGGTAGGAACTGCCCAATACGTGGCCGAATACTCATCTCTAGCTGATAGTTGCCTTGTAGGATTCTGGGCTCAGTATTGCCAGATATGGGATTTTTAAAAAAGAATATGGATTTTTATGTGTTAGCTCCAGACTTTTTTAACCATTGGCATGTAATTCACATAAAAAAAAAAAAAACAAAAAAAAAGAAAACTTCTTCGGATGCCTGGCTGGCTCAGTTAGTGGAGCATGCAACTCTTGATCTGAGGGTTTTGAGTTTGAATCCTACGTTGGGTGTAGAGCTCACTTAAAAATAAAATTTAAGGGGCACCTGGGTGGCTCAGTCAGTTAAATGTCTGCCTTTGGCTTCGGTCATGATCCCAGCCTGGGATCAAACCCTGCATCGGGCTCCCTGCTCAGTGGGGAGTCTGCTTCTCCTTCTACCTCTGCTGCTTTGCCTGCTTGTACACTCTCTCTCTCTCTCTCTCTCTGTCTCTTCTCTGTCAAATAAATAAATAAAATCTTAAAAAATAAAAGGTTGTCCTAAAAAAAAATTAAAAAACCCCCAAAAAACAAAAAAGCCAACTTCTTGCAGGTCAGCCAGTGTGTAGGGGCTGTATTTGGCCTTTCATCTGTGGTTGTGATTTTAACATAAAATATTCTCTAATTCTGTTAACATTCTCATTTTATAGATGAGTTACCTGGGGCCTAAAGTGGTTGAATAACTTGTTCTAGGTCAGGGGTCAACAAACCTATAAAGGAATCGATGGGAAATATTTTAGGTTCGTGGACCCCATGGTTTGTCCCAGGTATTCAGCTCCACTGTTGGGGTGTGAAAACCACCAGAGACAATACATGAACGGATGGGCATGATTGCGTGCCAGTAGGATGTCACAGAAACAGTTGCAGGTCAGATGTGGCCAGTGGGCCAGCGTGTGCTCACCCCACCCTGGCTCTTGGCCCGGAACCCATCTGCCTTCCTCATGGCCCTCACTTCTCTGCCCTGAGCCCTGTCCCATCACTCATGGCTGTATTTCCCTTTATTAGAACTTAGATGAGTTTTGGGGGGAGAGGTTTACAAAACTTGGTATTTGGAATCACAGATATTCCCAAGATCCTGAGAGTGTGATAAATGTTTTCTGTGTTTTCAAAGTGGGAACATCATTGTGGCCACTCCAGGCCGCTTGGAGGACATGTTCCGGAGGAAGGCAGAGGGCTTGGATCTGGCCAGCTGTGTGAGGTCCCTCGACGTCCTGGTGTTGGACGAAGCAGACAGACTTCTGGACATGGGGTTTGAGGCAAGGTACTGGACTGTGGGCTTTCATTGGCTTTGGGAGATACCGATGAAGGAGAGCGAAGTGGAATTCCTCTACCACTTCATGACTGCCTTTATTGGCCTCCTTTGTATTTCAAATCATGAGGTTGTTCAGTCCTTCAGATTCTTCCACACAGTTTAAGTTCCAGTTCTTCTTAAGATGCATTTTCCTTCATGATTGCTTTTAAAGTTGTGTGTGTTTTGAATAGCTTTATTGAGATATAATTCGTATATCATACAATTCACCTACTTAAAAAATATATTTCAGTGGTTTTTAGTCCCAAAAAGTTTTTTGTTTTATCTTCATTCTCTCTTAATTGTCCCACATAATAAAAGTATAATTATGTGTTTATATTGGAGAAAACTTAGAAAAATGAGAGTATAAAGAAATAAAAATTGCTCATAATCTCATCCCCTGGTTAATGTCTACTGTAAATACTGTGATGGCTTTTTTCCTAATCTTTGAAATACCTGTTTAGTATCACGAAGTGGTATTTGTTGATGACGCTGATAAACGAGGTGTTAAGTTTGAGCCCTCTTTTTTAGCATAAACACCATCCTGGAGTTTTTGCCAAAGCAGAGGAGAACAGGCCTTTTCTCTGCCACTCAGACGCAGGAAGTGGAGAGCCTGGTGCGAGCAGGGCTCCGGAACCCTGTCCGGATTTCGGTGAAGGAGAAGGGCGTAGCGGCCAGCAGCACTCAGAAAACTCCTGCCCGCCTAGAGAACTACTACATGGTGCGCACGGATATCCTTACCGATCCTGCGGTTTGTTCGTGATGCTGAGCGCGCGCTGACAGGCAGCGTGGCGCTTCCTCTAGGGCACTGCCTGGAGGGTGGTGTGGAAATCCGGCAGGCTCACCTGAGTTGGAGCCGGGGCGGGGGGGCTTCCTCATTGCTGGAGTTCCCGGGCTGGGCTGGTGAGGTCAGGAGCCCGGCCTTTCCCAGGCAGAGGGAGGGGTCCGTAGGTAGTGTCGTGCGTGGCTGAGCAGTGCCAGAGCAGGACCGCCCAGGACAAAGCCCAGGTACACATCTTGGCTTTGTCCCTTACTAATTGAACTGGATGTACTTACCTGTAGAAAGGGGGCTCCAGTACTACCCACTTCATAGGTTGTGCTGAGGATTGATTGATTCATACAGATTAGGCCAGTGCTTAGTATACAGTGAGTACTAATAAGTGTTAGCTGTGGATGCCCACTGTGGCTTCTTGTTGCTGTTTTGTATTCGTTTCAGTGATTGCATTTAGAGAGATCTGTTTGTGTGAGAAGAAATTCCAAATTGAGAACTTGGTTTTGGTAAAAATAGGGGGAGTGCATGCAGATGGGTTTAAATGTCTCCCCATTTAGGGGCCCGAATGGACCACTTGACTATATATTAAGAGAGACTGGAGTCTGTCTCCATGGAGGTCTTTCAAATTTTGTACATTCTTTTCTGGAAACCTGGGCTCCTCTTAGAGCAGTGATTTTTTTTTTTTTTTTTAAAGATTTTATTTATTTATTTGACAGAGAGAGAGACAGCCAGTGAGAGAGGGAACACAAGCAGGGGGAGTGGGAGAGGAAGAAGCAGGCTCCTAGCCGAAGAGCCTGATGTGGGGCTCGATCCCATAACGCTGGGATCACGCCCTGAGCCGAAGGGAGACGCTTAACCGCTGTGCCACCCAGGCGCCCCTAGAGCAGTGATTTTTGAACATGGAGATGTACCAGAGTCTCCTGGGGGCTCCTAAATAATATGGATTCTTGGGTCCAGTCCTAGACCTACTGAATTTGTATGCTGTGCCCAAGAATCCACATTTAAAAAAAAAAATCTACCCTGGAAGGACAGTTGGTTAGCTCAGTCCAGAGAGCGTGCGGCTCTTGATCATGGGGTCATGAGTTCAAGCCCCATGTTGGGCGTAGCACTTACTTAAAAAGAAAAACAAAACTACCTTGGATATAGCTGGTACCGTGGTCCCTGTTCATATACTGGGATTTGGGGACGATTGCATGGGATGACTGTGCATCTCTCTGTTACTTGACTCTGAGTTGTATGTGTCAGCACATGCTGATGCCCCCTTCTGAGCTATGTAGACCAATTCACATGTTGACAGAAATGCGTTCTATTAGTGGAGGAAGTCAGAGTCCTTAACATTGAAGGCTGAAACTGAAAATAGCTAGAGAGATTATTATCATCAATAAGCTTTTTTTTTTTAATTGGTTTTCCTTTTTACTTTGCAGGTATGTAAGGCAGATGAGAAATTTAACCAGCTGGTACATTTTCTCCAAAATCATAAACAGGAAAAACACCTGATCTTCTTCAGGTAATTCTTCCTGGATGCTGTGGTAGGAGAATCTGGGGTTCAGCCACATCCAGAATGTCCAGATGCGTGTAGCCCTAAGGTTTGGAATTCTCTCAGGAATGTTTTTGGCCACAAATAACTGAAAACCCCACTTTTGTGGCTTAAGCACGAGGAGTTATTTTTCTCCTGTAGAAAGAAGACCAGAGGTTAGGCAGGTCCCGACATTGGGGTATGTCTCCCCGGTGTCCAGGTCAGTATTTCCATGACTGTGTCGGCCTTTTGTTCATGTCTGTCCCTTCACGGTTTGAAGATGGCCACTGTCATGCCCGCTGCCCCGTCTGCACTGAAAACAGAGAAAGGAGGAAAGGCTGAGGGAGGGGGAAGGGCATTCTTCACATCAGAAGAGCAGAAAGCTTTCTCAGATGCTCAGGCTTTCATTTCAGGGGCCAAAGGTGAGTCACTCAGCAGCTGCTCACCTCCAGGGAGGCAGAGAATATGAGTGTGCAGTTGTCCCAGCCTCTGTCGTAAAGGGAGATGAGGGAGGAAGTGGCTGGGAGTGGCCTTGAAGCTGCCAGCCTGGTGGCTACCACGGTCAGATTTTGTCCTGGTGTCAGAACTGCAGGGTTTCAGATTTAGAGCTCAGGGTGATGATGTTGGTAGCCGTTCTCCCAGAGAGGATGGGGTCCCTCTGCTGCATCTGGTGCTCGCCGCCTCCCTCCCCCAGCAACTCTGAGCCCACTGTCCCCTCTCAGCACCTGCGCCTGTGTGGAATACTATGGAAAGGCTCTGGAGGCCCTGGTGAAGGGTGTGGAGGTCATGTGCATTCACGGGAAGATGAAATACAAGCGCGGGAAGATCTTCATGGAGTTCCGCAGATCGCAGAGGTGGGTTCGCTGCCTCGAGCTCACTGCCTGCTTCGGCAGGTCCCGCTGCGTCTCAAGCCTCATGTGGGCTGTGTTCCTTGCCTGGAATCCTCTTTCTCCTCTGCCCGGTTATCACACTTGCTCTGTGTGGCCCCGGTGGGCCCTGCCCACGGCCTGACCCCATCGTGCTGTGCTGCACTGACTTCCTTAGTCATCGCCAGCTGCCCCGCAAGATCGTAAGCTCTGTAAGAGCAGGGACCGTGTGTTGTGTTCACTCCCGGGATCCTCAGTATTTGGCCCAGCACCTGGCCCAGGGGGTTTTGATACCTATTTGTTGAATGGGTGGAGGGCGCAGATAGGAGCAATTCATTGAAGTCTCATAGGTTGTCATTGGTCACTGCAGTTAGGACCTCGCATCTCTCGGTGACCATAATTAATTCGCTTGTAGAGGTAACATTTTTCTGCTTTTCTAAGGGCTTCCTGGCTGTGTTGTTAACAGCACTCTTCTAGCCAGAGTGATAGAACGGACCGTTACATCTCAGGATTAGACTCACTACGGTTTTTGGTTTCTTTCAAAGAAAAGTATGCTAATTAAAAAAATCCTTTCCCAGTCTCCTCCCTGCCTCCGGTTTTCGTTGGGAATTTGTGAAGTCCTAGATATACTTAGGAGGAAAAAAAAGTCAAAATGTGATTCCTAACGGGTGCTTCTGTGAGAGGCATTACGTCGTCATCCTGTCGAGGCTGGGAAAGACTGATGGTGATGACGGTGGTGGCCCCCTTGCTCAGAAAGGTGTTTTCTCATTTTCTAGTGGGATTTTAGTGTGCACGGATGTCATGGCCCGAGGAATAGACATTCCTGAAGTAAACTGGGTTTTGCAGTACGACCCTCCCAGCAGCGCGAGGTATGGCGTGATGGAGTGTGACCCTCTCTGTCAGGAATCTGGCCCCATGAATCCTGAGGAAGATACACATGATGATGTTCATCAAAACATTGCTCTAAATAACAAAAATGGGTGAACAGGTGAACTGTCATTGGTGTGTGAAAATAGTGATGCCGTAGTATGCAGTAATTTGTTGGGACGCCTGGGGGGCTCAGCCGTTAGGCGTCTGCCTTCGGCTCAGGTCATGATCCCAGGGTCCTGGGATCGAGCCCCACATCAGCCTCCCTGCCCATCCGGGAAGCCTGCTTCTCCCTCTCCCACTCCCCCTGCTTGTGTTCCCTCTCTCGCTGTCTCTCTCTGTCAAATAAATAAAATCTTTAAAATAAATAAATAAATAAAATAAATAACAAAAATGGAGGAACAGGTGAACTGTCATTGGTGTGTGAAAATCGTGATGCCATAGTATGCAATAGTTATTTTCATGTGCTTTTTTTTTTAATGACTTAAGTTTTTAAAGATTTTATTTATTTATTTGACAGAGAGAGAGAGGGAGACAGAGACAGTGAGAGAGCACAAGCAGGGGGAGAGGCAGGCAAAGGGAGAGGGAGAAGCAGGCTCCCCGCCGAACAAGGAGCCCTGTGCAGCACTCGATCCCAGAACCCTGGGATCATGACCTAAGCCAAAGGCAGACGTTTAACCACCTGAGCCGCCCAGGTGCCCCTGCACATGCTTTTTAAAGTTCTTGCATAGTGAATTGATAGATGCTTAAAGGAAAGTCTTTGACACCCTATATGAAAGTCTTACTCTCCCAAAGCAAACATACATTCCTCATAAATGCTTCCAAACATAGGAGAATGTGGGGGCCTAGACCTCCTGGGCAGTAATGATTGTTACTTCTTGGTGGAAGGCTTACAGGCCACTTTTCTATACTCTTGTCTCCCAGTTTTCTACTAGGACCATGTTTTTCTACTAGGACCATGTTTTACCTGTATCGTCAGATAGGCATACATGTAAGAGTTTTCTAGTTCACATTAAATGTTTTGCAGAATCCTGTCTGGTTTGCAATCTATATTTAATTGCCAGCATTTGTATTTGTGAGCCTAGTGAGGGGCAGGGTTGGGCTGAGCCGCAGGGTGTAGCAGCCCTGGGCTCATGCTCTGCCCACTCTCACATAGTGATCATGGTCCCGTCTTCCATTCACAGCGCCTTTGTGCATCGCTGTGGCCGTACAGCCCGCATCGGCCATGGTGGCAGCGCGCTCGTGTTCCTCCTTCCCATGGAAGAGTCCTACATCAGTTTCCTTGAAATTAACCAAAAAGTAAGCGGTCTCCTTTTTTCATGTAGAATGCCCAGTGACACGAAACTTGGTCGAGTTCTTTTCCAGCAAGTGGTCCAGAACGTAGAGGACGAATTGCAAACTCTCAGGGGCCAGGTGGTGATGTAAGGGCAGGAGCCGGCTGGCCTGAGGGCTGTGGGGAGGCACCTGTCCCATTCAGGGTGGCAGGCACTGCTCAGCTCCAGCCGGGCATCAGTACTTGGGAACACAGACCTCGTGTTGGTTACTTTCCAACCAGGAATCAGGATCGTTACGGAAAATTGATTTGAGAATTTTCTAATCAAGTAAAATACTTGGGAATTTGGGCTTCAGTGTCTCTGATTAAAGATTGCAATGAATTGTTTTGCCTTTGGTTTTGCACTGGCTCTGATGGGGTTTTGGAGGTGAGGGGATCCCAGCCAGAGGAGGTGAGCATGTGGTCTGTGTGCAGTGCCCCCTGCAGGAGATGAAACTCCAGAAAAACATAGGAGACTTCCTTCCAAAGCTCAAGTCCATGGCCCTGGCCGACAGAGCTGTGTTTGAAAAGGGCATGAAAGCCTTTGTGTCACACATCCAGGCTTATGCGAAGCATGAATGCAACCTCATCTTCAGATTAAAGGGTAAGGTGGACTCACAGAATTGTCTCCTTAAACACAACATGGCCTTTCAGGTAGTGCAGGTGTGAAACGGCTTTGTTTTATAAAAACGTTCCGCGTATGTCAGGGTTAGTATTTTCTAAATACCTAAGAGAAGTCTTCCTAGGGTTTGCGTAGACAGAAGAAACTTGCTGCCGAGTATTCCTTTTTGGTAAAAATATAATTATTTTAATTCTAATTAAAATGAACCCATTAGATCATTTGGTTAGAAAACAGCTATCTTCCTTGGGTTGGTGCTTATGATTCTGTTTTGGGTGTGCTAACTCTTGATGTTTTGGTTTAATTAGATCTTGATTTTGCTAGCCTTGCTCGAGGGTTTGCCCTGCTGAGGATGCCCAAGATGCCGGAGCTGAGAGGAAGGCAGTTTCCAGATTTTGTGCCTACGGATATTAACACAGACACCATTCCCTTTAAAGATAAAGTTAGAGAGAAGCAGAGGCAGAAACTACTGGAGCAACAAAGAAAAGAGAAAAGAGAAAATGAAGGGAGAAAAAAATTCATAAAAAATAAAGCTTGGTCAAAGCAGAAGGCCAAAAAGGAGAAGAAGAAAAAAATGAATGAAAAAAGGAGGAGGGAAGAGGTACAGTTTTTCCTTTATTACTTGAACACTCAGCTGAGAATTTTGAATGAATTTTATCAAAATAGTGTCTTGTAGCAGGGATTGTGTGGGGCTCTCGTATTTCTGTATTCTGTTGGGACTTGGGTGGGAGCGTGACGTGTTTGTGGAAGCTGATCTGAGTGTGTTGTTGCTCTGAGAACACGTCCCTGAGAAATTTGGTGGTTTGTCGCTCTCTGTACTTAGGGTTCTGAAATTGAAGATGAGGACATGGAGGAACTCCTCAACGACACGAGGCTCTTGAAAAAGTTTAAGAAAGGCAAAATTACTGAAGAAGAATTTGAGAAGGGGCTGTTTTCAAGTGGCAAGAGAGCAGTCCCAACAGCAGATCTGGGGATCCCTGATTTGGAAGAGGATTGCTGACGCCGGCCCCGGAGCACACGCAAGCCCAGGGGGTACGGTGAGCGGGCCCTGTGCCCCGCACAGTGCCCACGTGCTTTCACTGTGTGCCAGACCCACAGCCAGCGTCCGAGAAAGCCATGTTCACACTGGGGACGGAGGGCATGCTTCACACTCATGACTGTTTTATGAAAACCTGACCAGCGTTTAAGGCCAACAGAAGAGTGTGAGACTGAGTGTAAATAATAGAAGTCAATATTTATTTTGATGGGTCACCTCTAAATTAAAGCTGATTTTTCTGTGGCTATATTATACTTACTTTCTAACATAAAGATACTGAGGTATACTTGATTTTTGGCTTTCAAGTTTCCTTACTGTTTTCAGGCACCTGACCTTCGTGGGTGTCCTTACCCCTGGACTTGAGTTCTCTCTCTGAGGAACTGCACAGAGCACCTGTATGGGGCAGGTGCTGTTCCTGGGGTTTTCTTCTTCTTTTTTTTTTTTAAAGATTTTATTTATTTATT
This sequence comes from Ursus maritimus, assembly GCF_017311325.1. Classification (NCBI taxonomy): domain Eukaryota; kingdom Metazoa; phylum Chordata; class Mammalia; order Carnivora; family Ursidae; genus Ursus; species Ursus maritimus. The sequence continues at coordinate 24,164,047 of NW_024425897.1, forward strand.
TGACAGAGATAGAGACAGCCAGCGAGAGAGGGAACCAAGCAGGGGGAGTGGGAGAGGAAGAAGCAGGCTCCCAGCGGAGGAGTCTGATGTGGGGCTCGATCCCATAACGCCGGGATCACGCCCTGAGCCGAAGGCAGACGCTTAACCGCTGTGCCACCCAGGTGCCCCTGGGGTTTTCTTCTTTTTGAAGAATCATCCCCATCACCAGTTTAGGAGGGAAGGAAGCAAGTCATATTCTAGGGAAAAAAAAATTATGCTTTGTGTCGAATGAACTATTTCCTTCCAATGGAGTGTCTTGAGTGTGTGAATGTGGCTGCATTGTCTTCACCAAGATGGCCAATACCTTTGGGCCTCAGCGCTCAATACTGATAAAACACCATATCAAAATCTCTCACATAATTTATTTGAAAAGATGCTGAATTTGTCCCCAAGTACAATTTTTAAAAAGCTGTTCAGGAGCAAACACATTTAAAGGAAATTCGCATCTTCCACAGATGCAGACTTCAGTTTACAGATGTTCTGGAAGGTCTTCCTATGTGCTGAGCCACGGAGGCTACTCCTGCTAAATGTTGTTTCTGCCTTCCTTGGGTTCTCTTGGTGGTTTCCCTCCGGTCTGTCCCAATCCTGATGAGGGGGTGGCAGCCCCAGGCTCGTGGTCACCACTGGAAGCCTGATGTGACTTCCACCTGGGTTTCCTGCCTTTCTCATAATGGGCACCATTTGTAACGTGTCCTGGGCGGCTGTTGGTTCCTGCAGGGGCACCTGGCTGCAGGTGGGAGCACCTGATTTTTCAGGCCTGCATCTCTAATCGATGCTTTTGGCAAATCAGTCTGGAGTGCAGGAAAGGGAGGGGTGGGCTTGGGCACGTCTTCCATTGGTTAAGTAGCCAATAATCTAACTTGTATTTCTGGAAACTGGAAAGTATCTAGAAACCATAAACACAATTCAGGTTGGGTTTTAGGGAAACCATGAACGCATTTAAGATGGTGCATTGAAATGGATAAAAAATCTTCCAAGTCTTAATGGTTTTAGGTCCTTAGTACCTAAGCCTTCATTTAAAAAAAAATTCAGTTTTAGGGGCATCTGGCTGGCTCGGTCAGTGGAACATGTGACTCTTGATCTCAGGAGTTGTGAGTTCGAGCCCCACATTGGGGGTAGAGATTACTTAAAAATAAAATCTTTAAAGGAAAAAAAAAAAAAAACAAAAAACTCCGTATGGTCCGGCTCACGGAGGGGTGAAGAGGCTACTCACTCTGCCCCAAGTACATCAGCTGTGCGCCGGCAGGAAGGATCCAGCAGTTACAGATATAGCTTGATGAGCTCGTCGCTGACTGCTGAGGGAGTCAACACCCCCAGGTCTGTAAACAGCAGTGTTATTAAGGAAGGGGAGGTGTAGTCGACCCACGGGTGCTCCTCTTTGAGATCTTGTTTGGTCTGCTTTGTCTTCAGAGTATCTGCCTTATACTGAGGAGACAGGAAACACGTGTTGGTTTTCCCCACACGCCCAGGGCTCAGAAGTGGTGTGGGCTGGGCCTGAGCAATCATTGTGCTACTAGCTACTACCTGAAAGTGTTCCCTGGACGAGGGGGAAGCCAGCTGGGCGGCACGCTGGCGAGGAGGGCAGAGGGCAGCGTGGGGCAGCCAGAGGATGGCGACCTACCGGCCGATGGCCTCACTTTAATGAAGAACCCAAACTGTGTCTGCCCTCACTGGTGTGCTGGATTCACGGCTCCAAACCTCTCAAGATAACAATTTCAAGTCTTTTCGGAGAGCTTACTATGTGCCTGGCACAGACCAAGCCTTTCTCCTGGGTTATCTCAGAACTGTCGTCACGCTCAGAATGCATGTTCATCTCGTTTTACAGATGACTCAAGTCCAGAGCATAAAATGAGCGCACTGCCCCAGGCAGGGTGGTTAGTAAGCGGGGGAGACGGAGACTGAGCCCGGAGAGTGGCCTCCAAAGCTTGGACTGAAACATCAGCTTTCCCTCTCGTGCCTAAGAGAGACCAAGTTCTGGGGACAAATGGGACTTTCTGAGTCTGAGCTCAGCCAACAAATGATCTTTGTATCCCACGCGTTGGAGAAACTAGTGATGGGAGGGGAGTAACTTACTGGAATATTCTTACCCTGCTTCTTCCCAAAGCTTTCAACATAGACTCAAATACCCCTTCAAATATGTAAAAAAAACCTCTTGCCTTAAACTTGTCTGGGACATCCTGCTGGTTTAGTGGGAAGAGTCGTACAAACTTGAAACTTTCTGCCACGACGTAAAAAGGCTTGTTCTGGGCTTTGGCGCACACGGCCATCTGGTTGGTTCCAATCTGGAAAGTAAGAGAAAACGTAGAAGGATGAGATCTTAGAGCATATTTGAAAGTGTGTGAGTGAACATAATATATGTAAATCTAGCTTTGGAATTACAGATCTTTTAGAAAAAGACGACAGAATAGACATTTCTCTAAAGATAAACAAATGGCCAATACACACATGTTCAGAAGATGCTCCAGACCCTCGTCGTCAGGCGAACACAAGTCAAAACCACAACGACACACTACTTCACACCTGCTAGCATGGCTCTAGTTAAAAAACCCAAATTACAAGTGTCGGCAGGGATGCAGAGAGACTGCAATGCTTGTACGGTGCTGAGGAGAACAGAAAATGGTGCAGCTACTATGGAAAAGTCTGGTGGGTCCTCGGAATGCTAGACACGGAATTACCACGTGACCTAGAAATTCCACTCAGGTACTGCGAACAGACAGATCCTGTGCACCCATGTTTGTAGTAGCGTAATTTACAAGAGCCGAAATGTAGGAATGACTCAAGAGGACAGGAGTCGGTGGACGAACAAATGTGCTCCCTGCGCACAATGGGACATGGCTCAGCCATAAAAAGGGATGGTGTGCGGACAACTGTACAGCAAAGATGGGCTTCGAAAATGCGCTGCGTGAAATCACTCCCCCGAACTGCACACGTGATGACTGTACGTTATATGTGTTCCACCAGGAGCCACAAGAAACAAGTGATCATGAAATCTTTCCATGTTAAGCAATGGACAGAGAAATTTTAACACCACGCTATACTGATGTCAAATATGCCCAGTTAAAAAAAACCACAAAACCCAACAACCAAACCCAATTCCAGTTAAAACATGTTTTGAGAAAAGATAAACCTCCTTTTCATGATTCCTATAGATCAAAGAAATATGACTCAAATTTGGCCGCTGTAGTGTCCTCTGGGGACTGGGAGACAATTCTCTGCGATGGTGACGTCCAGAGGCTACGTGGGGCTGGATGAGTGATAACATGGTCCGGTACCGCCAGGATGTGGCTCAGCAACCCCTCCCTGCCTGGAGCAAGGGGCTGTGGAGAATGGATGTTCTTACCTTGTTGATAATCCCTCCATTTTCAACAACTCCTTCAGCACCAACTATGACAAGATCCACTTTCTCCATGATATAGCTAAAGAAATTTAAAAAAATTATGCTTTTCTTGGCTCTTACGAGTAGCAGCATCACCTGCAAAGATTAATATTCCATTTTCACCACCGTACGTTCCTCTTACAAGTTATTTTCTTCAAAAGAGCACTTAACCCATGAGACGACCCTGGGCACTGTTGGTTCTGCCGTCACAGGCATGAAAACGCGCTGTGATCACAGCCCCGTGGTAAACGTGCCCTCCATGCGGCCGCCCAGCACACACGCGTGCGGGTGTAGTGACGGATGGAATTTCATGACCCGGCATTTATCCTCACTATGCGTGCTACGCTCTACTTTCTGATCTACTTCAAGACAAACGAAACAAAAATTTAAAAACCTGTTGTGATCTGAAGTTGAAAGAAAATTTATTTAATTCAAGACTCTTTCAGCTCAGGTGAAGGCTAATTTACCTTTGAAAATGAGCAATTAAGTAGAATTCTTCAAAATGCTTCCTTTTGAACGCATTCCTAATTTCCTTAATCATCTGCCTTACGTGTTTTTTCCGAGAGACCTTTAGTCCTGTTTTCTTTTGTGAGGTAACACTGACAATTCTCAGAACGTGTGTCCTCAGTTTTAGAAGCAAAGTTGCACGGGTAAGTCAAAGAATCCCAGAGTGCCGCTGAGGACAGCCTAGGCCTTTCTCTGAGGCGGGAACACTGATTATGTGTGCTGACCCTAACCTGACTTTTGCACCTTGCTCTTAAAATGCACTATAAGGGACCCTGGGTGGCTTAGTCGGTTAAGCGTCTGCCGGGGTCCTGGAATCGAACCCAGCATCAAGCTCCCTGCTTCTCCCTCTGCCTGCTGTTCCTCCTGCTTGTGCTCTCTCTGACAAATGAATAAATAAAACCTTCAAGAAAAGATAAAATGCACCATAAGACTACATAAATGACTCCCATTCTCTGCAACACCCTACAGCTCGTCTCCTGGTTTAATGCAGCCGTCAAATTGGAGGCAGAACACTACCCAGTGCAGTTTTATGAATGGGACTCAAACCTTCAATCCGGAACCCTGCTCCAAGCCAATCCCGGGAGTGGGTGATGACAAATAACGGTGCTCAGGGAAGATGGGAACTTACCCAACAGCAGCATCCAAGACCACGGTGACAGGGACGTTGAGGTGGTGGAGAGCTTTGGCCATTTTCTTACTGGAAAATGACATTTGGAAAACATTAGAGAGAGTCCAAGAAAGTAGGATGAGTCACTTAATTTGGACAATGGTAAATCACATTAGCTTGAAACTCAGTTCATGTTCAGGGATTAAGGGGCACATCCCAACACTCTGGACTAAGGAAACAAGAATTTGGGTTGTTTAGAAGAAAATATGTGTTTCAGGAAAACTATCTTCTTAGGGACTCTGGGTAAAAGATGCAAATTCCGCAAAAAGAGTTTTTCTCTCATTATCTTCTGGATGGAGATGTGAATTATCTACTCCTTGATAAAAATCTTTCCATTGACATATTTATTGCTGTTCCTCCAATTTAACTACTAAAGAAACACCCTAGATCCTGTACGGTGGCCTACTGCCAATTCACAGAGACTTTTCTTCGGGGGCAGGAAAAGGCACAAAGGCAAGGCTGAGTGACTGGCCAGTCGGGGGGCATGTTCTGGGACTCCCTACACAGGTTCTAATCCTTCGTTTGTGCTCAAAATGACTGCTGGGCCCATAACCAAATGGAATGATACTTGCCCTGATAAGTCAGGCTGCGACTCTGTGACGTACACACTGAAACGCTTCTTGGCCACCACTGCTGCCTCTAAGACTCTCAGGACCACTCTGGAGTAGGCGTGAGTTAATATTCTCTGCGGACCAAGAAAGCCCCGTCAAGAGGGCAAGCCTGGCAGGGATCACCTGCGTGCTGTTCCATGCCAGTGCCCCTCCCGGTACCCCCGCTTCTCTCCATGCTCTCTCACAAATCGACTGGAATCAGAAAGACCCATCTGTTGTGGGTCACCTCTTCCCACAGCAGCTGCAGGAGTGGAATCTCCATGTGGTGTTGCTCGCAAGGTACAAAAGCCTTTCCATCTGAAGGCTCTGTTCGGTTCTTTTGGGCTGGCTTTCCTATTTCTAAGACATGGTTTGCACACTCAGGCCCGCAGGTACGGGGCAGGTCACAGAAAGAAAAGCGGCAGCTCAGGTGGGGCCGGCAGCAAAGAGGAGAGACCAAGCTCCAGCTGTTGTCACATGGTCCCACTGTTGCCAGATTTTTTTTTCTTGAAAATCCAAGAAAGAAGTGTTGGCCAACTAATTCTTTTTTTTTTTATTTACAAACACCATTTGGGGGTAAACACACCCCATCTGTGGGCCAGACACAATGGGCAGACACTCACTGCAGCTCTGTTGCCACGACAGACTCTGTGGTTCTGTATAATGCGAAATGGATGGACAGAGCGCCCTAGTGCCTTTCTGCGTCGCCTGGGAGCTTGTTCGAGATGCAGATTCTCAGCGCCCCCGACCTGCTAAGTCAGAGCCTGCACTGAATGAGATCCCCAGGTGGCTCATCCGCAGGTTCCAAGGTGGGCCGTGCTGCTGCACGTGGGCATTAACACATTCACACGCGCCAGGGCACGTGAGACCTGCACGGTGCTGAGCGCGGAGCCTGGCGGAAGGAGAAGGCCTCAGCGAGAGGCAGTCACAATCTTGCCTTCATGGGGCCAAAAGCAGCTTTGTTCACGACTGGCTTTTGTACAAGTTCCACTCACATCTATTATATGTCATTTCGTGAAGAACACACTTCAAAGGTTGGAAAGGGGATAATAAAACAGAGGACAAGATTTCAGAGTCAAGACGCAAGTAAAGAATTTTATGGTCTGTGGAGGCTTGGGTGGCAGAAGAGGGATGCCTGGGAGAGACATCATAAAAGTTTTACTGCCCCTTTGCTGGGGGACTGGCTTAACCTGCAGCTCCCGTCCTCACTTCACCTAGAAACCCTTGGCAGCTCTGCGTCTCTGAAATAGCACTAAAAATGAAATTAAAGACAACATCCCAGCCCAGCGCCGACCTTCACCGGGAGGACCCGTCAGTATGAACCATTTCCAACAGCTGTTAGGTGTGGATTTAGTTTCGATTTAGTATGTACCCGATAATGAAAACACTTCTTTGGTAAAGACATGTTATTAAATCAAGAATCATCCATGCTGTCCCAGTGCTTTTTTCTCTTCCTGTCTATTTTATTTTATTCAAAGTTTATTTATTGTATTTAAGTAATCTCTACACCCAACGTGGGGCTCGAACTCACGACCCGGAGATCAAGAGTCGCACGCTCTTCTGACTGAACCAGCCAGGCACCCCTCCTGGCCTGTTTAATGCGACAGCCTCTGTAATAACACCTACACGGTTGTACTGTGCTTCCTATGTGCCAGGCATAGTACAGAGTCCTTAGATCGGCTCAAACCTCCTCCTCCAACAACCTGATGCGGTAGGTACTGGTATTACCTTTATTTAACAGATGAGAAAACTGCAGCACAGAGAGGTTAAGTAACTTGTCCAAGGTGACACAGCGAGTAAGTGGCAGAAGAGGGATTTTACCCCGGAAGTCTAAGTCCAAAGTCCTTGCTCCCAACTACCACACATGAGAAAATCTACTCACCGCCCCATCTTTGATGAAAGTATGGCACAGATCTGCAATTTTATTTCTCGATAGGGATGTTCGCTTGAGAAAAAGTTCTCCCCGCTCAATCATGATTTTTTTACATTTAGAGTAATCCTAGGAAGAAAACAGCAAAATGAGGGGTAAAGCAGAAATCCAGGTAAAGCTGAGAAGACCTGCACCAAACACAGGAGTCGAAAGGTAACGAAAGGAGGGCAGGGCTTACGGAGTATTCCAGCGAAGTCAGGCTGATGAAGCGCAGGAAGAGCTTCCCGCCAGAGGACACGGCCACGGAGGAGTCCACTTCACACAGGGTTTCTATGGCACGGGTGAGATTCGCTCGCAGGCCCTGGATCGTCTCCCCTGGATGGATCACGTGAGGAATGCGATGTTCAGGTTAGTATCATAGCCCCTTGGTGGGTCTGTGATTCATACACTTATTCAACCAGTGTTTACTGGATGCATCCTGTATGCCAGAGACACACCAGTGAGCAGACAGGGTCCCTGCTCTGACGGGACTCCCCTTCTAGTGGAAGAGGCAGACAATAAACAAACACACAAAGAAATACACAAGTTACAGACCGAATGAGGACAGAAAGCAGCAGAATGATGAGAAACGTGGGGCTGAGCTAACAGGGATGGAAAGAGCTAATGGGGATGGCCTCTGGAGTGGAGGCCATTTAAACTGAGACCTGAGTGAGAAAGGATCCGGCCACATAAAGATCCAGTGGGAAAGGTATAGATGCAGACTATAACTACACAAAGACCATGAGATGGGAACAAACTTGACGTGACGCAGTTTAGTGAGGGATGGCATGGAAGGATATTAAGCAGAAGCGGCAGACGAGGTCTGAGAAACGGTGTAGGCAAGGCTTAGGTGTTTGGGTTTTATTGTAGGTACCATGGGAAGACACTGAAAGTTGTCTTAGAGACACATGTCTTTAGGCCAGCACTTTGGATTAAAGAAGGCATTATTATTACTATTATTTTTATTGTTATCTCGTTTATAAAAGACATACGTTCTACCAAGAAATTTACATTTAGGATGCCCGAATGAGTAGGCAATCATAATGAATAATACTAATACTAGAATTCTGGAACACTCTGTAGCAACTGCAAAAATTCTGGCATAAGACAGAAGCTCAATAAACATTTACAAAGCTGAACTATTACTATAATTTAAGCTTCATGGTCAGCTTGATATAATATGGTCACTCTTGATTCAAAGTGTATCTCACTTATGAAAGGGGACCCATTTAATGATAACTGGTGGGCTCTTTCCAAGTCAAAAGACTGAAATGAAGCAGAAGTTGAACTTGGAGCTGCATTAACTCAAGTAGGCCCACACACAGTCTCACTTTCTACACTTTTTTTTTTTAAAGATTTTATTTATTTATTTGAGAGAGAGAAAGAGGGCATGCATGCATGCGTGCACAAGCAGGGGAGGGGGCAGAGGGAGAGGGAGAGGCAGACTTCCTGCTGAGCAGGAAGCCCAATGCAGGGCTTGATCCCAGGACCATGGGATCATGACCTGAGCCAAAGACAGATGCTTAACCGACTGAGCCACCCAGGCACCCCAACTTTCTACACTTCTGAGTTACTAGAGGACTTCCTAACACCCAGAGTGTTCAAATATGACCCTCTTCACCTTGATCTCTCTTCAAGAACTCCAGCAAAGTCCCGATGGCAGCTACTGCTGAGGCCTTGTCAGGATTTTCTTTCATCTGAGACTTAAAGTATTCAATTAACTCTGCGGAGAGAGAAAAAAGTGATTCATCAAATTCATTTAGCAGTATGTAAGACTAGAGAGCTTTTCAATGACTGTTGACCTTAAGAGGCAAACTAATTTTATTTATTTTTAAGTTTTTATTTATTTGAGCAAGAGAGAGATGGCACACACACACACAAGGTGGGGGGTAGAGGGAGAAGCAGACCCCTGCTGAGTGGGGAGCCCAACGTGGGGTTCGATCCCAGGACCGTGAGATCATGATCTGAGCTAAAGGCAGATGCTTAGGGGCGCCTAGGTGGCTTAGTCCCTCCTCTGCTAGGAGCCTGCTTCTTCCTCTCCCACTCCCCCTGCTTGTGTTCCCTCTCTCGCTGGCTGTCTCTCTCTCTGTCAAATAAATAAATAAAATCTTAACAAACAAACAAAAAAGGCAAATGCTTAACAGACTGAGCCACCCAGGCATCCCAGAAGCAAACTAATTTTAAAAATATTTTCTTTTCAGGGTGTCTGGCTTCAGGGGCATTATAAATGTTGATGGGAATAGAGATGACACCACTGTAGTATTTATTTACAAACTTTCTCATTTTTGAAAAACCCATCTGTGCAGAAAGGCATAAAATTTAAGCACCACCTCCTGATGGTGGAAGGTCATCCTCCTTCTTATCCTTGACTACAAGTCCTGGCAGAAAATCCCAGAGTCAACCACTTTATCAGTTTTCCCTCCACCTGTCCAGACAGTCTGTGCCAATTCAAGCCTGTTCACCTACTTACATATGTACATATATATGCAGAGGTCCATCCTTATTTTTTTTTTAAATGAGAAGTATCATATGTCAGTTTGCCCTTGTGTTTCACTTAATAAAACACCTTGATAACCATATTAGATGAGCACATCAAATACAACCTTAAAAAAAAATTCTAGTACCAGATCCAGTAAGGCGAGGACTCTTACTCATACTTTACCTATGAGGAAATAACGACTGCGGAGATCTGCACTCCTCGTCTAAGTCTCCCTTTTTTGGAGGAGGGCACTGCTAAGCGCTGGGAGAGGAAGGTCTGGGGATACCCTCAGGATCCATTCCCTGGAGACAGGGACAGCGAGAGGGACTGAGTCGCGACTAGAAGCAGCATCCAGTCCAGTAGCCTAAGCTTGGAAAGGGACTTCTCGCAGAGCCCAGCCTGGGCGTGCCAGGTGGAGTGACCCCCGTACGGCTCCGCTTTAGGCCCAGCAGGCCCGGCCCGGCCCGACTTACCATTGCTGTCCATTGTGCCCTCCGGATCGCGCAGCCCGAGGGGACCGGGACAGCCCGCGACAACTGGACGGCTCCCACAACCGCGAGGGCTCGCAGCCACAGAGACTGACAGCACGCAGCACGTCTCCACACTCCACTTCCGGCGCCTTGGGGGGCGGGGCCGTGGGTACGGCGCGCGGCCTGGGCCAAGCCGCCTGTGGGTCACTCGGCAGCGCCGGAAGTCGGGGCGCGCAGGATCCGGGAGGAGCGCTTGACCGCTTGCTGCCAGTGCGTCGGGGGATCCTGGCAGCCATGGTGTCAGACGGTGAGGGGTGTGCGGGGAGGGCCCCCGACCCTGGGACTGGGCGGACTTGGCCTAGCCAGGACCACCCAGATGGAGCGTTATTTTGGGGGCTCGGGCAACCTGTTTGGTCTTTCGAGTAGCAGATGTGTTCATTTATTCAGTAAATAGTTTTGAATGGTCTCCTGTGTGCCAGGCGTTGTTTTATGCGCTGGGGAATACGGCAGAGAACAGGGCAGTCAGGGGCCTTCGTGGAGGTTACAGTCTAGTGGGCGAGGCAGACAACAGGCAAGTAAATAAGAATAATTTCGAAGGGTGACAAGAGCTGTAGAGACAATATACCGGGATGCTGCAGTTCATTGTGATTAGGGGATGATCATGGAGGAGCTACTTTAGAGAAGAGTCCAGGCACTGAAAGTCAGTTTTGAATGACTCTGCAAACGCCCTGTGGCAAGTTGAGGCACTACATTACACTAAGACAGAAATGGGGGACTTGAGGGTAGAGGAAGGTGGAGAGATCTTCATTCATACATTAAACTACCAGTTATAGAGTGATGTCTTTTTTTTTTTTTAAGACTTTATTTGAGAGAGAGTGGGGGGGGCACACAAATGGGGTTGGGGGGGGGAGAGGGTGAAGCAGACACCCTGCTGAGGAGGGAGCCTGACTCTGGGCTCGACCAGGACCCTGAGATCATGACCTGAGCCAAACGCAGATGCTTAACCTACTGAGCTACCCAGGCGCCCTGAACCTGATGTCTGAAAGGAAGAAAAAAAGAGACCAGGGTGGTGGGAGTGAAGTGAGCTAGAGGGATGAGATCAGAAGCTAGGCTGATGCGTGGCCCTTGTGGGCCATGATGAAGAGATTGAACTTTGTTTTTAAGTGTAATATGAAACCATTGTAGGGTTTTAAGCAAAGAATTGCTACAATGTGACTTCCGATTTTATTTTATTTTAATTTATTTATTTGAGAGGGAGAGCATGAGCAGGGAGAGGGAGAAGCAGACTCTCCACTGAACAGGGAGCCCAATGCAGGGCTTGATCCCAGGACTCTGGGATCATGACCTGAGTCGAAGGCAAATGATTAACCGACTGAGCCACCCAGGCACCACTGATTTATAATTTTAAAAGGTCACTTTGGCTGCTGTGTGGAAAAGGGAGCAAGAGTGGAAATAGTCTAACAAGTGTCCATGCTTGTCTTTTTCAATCCATACCACAGTCCTGTGAGAGAGGCAGGCCTGGCATGGCCCCTGTCTACAAGTGATGGTGTAGAAACCCAAAGAAGGACTTTCACCGGGCATTGCATGCGTATGGATACTCATCTCTCCTGTCAGGCAACACTGTCTTTTTCCAGGCCTCTGGGTCGTGGCAAGGAGTGGCTGGCCCTGGGAGTTGTGGGAGGGGGCCTCATGGAGAATAAGGCCAAAGGATTGTGGGCTTGTGGGTAGAGGAGCGAGGGCCTGTGAAAGACACAGTTATTAAGTGCTCTTTCGGTGCTAGGCTTTTGTGTGTGTGTGATTTGCACATATTATTTCATCCCAGGATTACAAAAATCCTCATTCTGTAAGGAATCCACAGTCTAGTGGAATAGCTTTAGCAGAGCTGACGAGAGATCAGAAACACAACTGACTGTAAAATGAGACAGTGAGAACCAAGTATCATTAAAAGAGGGTCAGAAGTGGGCAGTAGGGTAGTGAAAGGCCACAGTCTTTACAGTCAAGCAGATCTGTCTTCATAGCAGGGAGTTTTGCTACTTGCTAGCAGACCATGTGACTTAGAGCAAGCTACTGTCATCCGCAAAATAGAATGCCGTATTTCGTGTCATCGAAGACAATATGGATTATGAGATATGTTTTTGTTTAGTATACCTCTAAGACATGCTGCCAGTCTTAGTTGTAAGATACCATCCTCATTTTAGCAACTGTTAAATGTTAAAAAAAAAAAAAAAAAAAGGAGAGGGTCCATGTTATAATTGATGAAAGATGTCGGTCATATTTCCCTCAGTAGTTTGTTGTCAGCATGGAGTGGGATTATAGGGTTACCTATGCCAGTGGCTGAGGCAGAGGCTGACATTCGTCTTCTCCTCAGGTGGGAGAGCCAGGACCGGTTGGAGGACCTGGGGAGGGTTTTTGGAAGAAAGAGGTAGCATTGGTTTGGGGCTTTGTAGAGTCAATAGCATTTGGATGCGTGAGCAGAATTCGACAGTGGAGTGGGGATTATCCTGAAGTAGGAGATGGAACTGCAGGGAGGAAGGAAGGGGGGCAGGAAAGGCATTATTGCTTTTTGCTATTAAAGGAGCAGCCTGGGTTTTTCGTTACGGCTGTACTTACGGGTTCGCATGTCTGTCACCTCAGGATTTATAGACTCCTTGAGGGCTTGAACCCTGTATCCCCAGTGTTAGGTGCATTTAGTATAAATGTTTGTTGAATGAATTAATGTGTTGTTAGCCTGTTTAGTTGTGTTCAGCTTTGGAGAGTAGCCTGTTCCTTTTCACGGTAAAATCTTTACATAGCAATTGCTTTTCCCTCTTTGGTTTTCACCTTTTAAAAAGTGATTCCTAATCACCGTTGGCCTCGCTGCTAGGTGGTTTGATGGACTTGAGGCCAAACTGATTCCTGTGTCTCCCTTCATCCTCCTTGTGCCTGAAATTCTACTGCTGTTGAGTATTAACTGACTAGTCAGTACATTCTGTCCTTGACCAGGCATTTAAACGGCAGATATGTCGGGTGCATTTCACAGGTATTTATTGAGCATCTGCCACGTGCCAGGCAGTCGTGCCAGGAGCAGAAGATAAGCAGTGACAGGACGGACAAGCCCCCGTCGCGGAGCTTACGTTCTAGTGCGCGAAAGACGCAGTGGGACAGAAAGCCGGCAAGAACCTGCTAAGGGCCCACAGAGCTTTAAATCATAAAAGCACTTGGCCTTCAGTTAATTTCATGATTGAGGCTGATAAACACGTAGAGGCATGTGGTGGTGTTTGCTGTGGGTTGAAATGACAAATTGGGAATGTTAGCTTGGATACGCTTTCATGATGCTAATGTGTTTATTTCTGTTAATATTTTCAGAAGATGAATTGAATCTTCTAGTTATCGTAGTTGATACCAACCCAATTTGGTGGGGAAAGCAAGCATTAAAGGAATCTCAGGTAAGATTGCTTGAGGAGGCCTGTGGATAATTCTGGTTTAACTGTGTGTTTATATTGCTTTTTTAAAAATCAGCTTCATTTAAAAAAATCAGCTTTATTTTATTCTTTTTAGAAGATTTTATTTATCTATTTGACAGAGAGTGAGAGAGCACAAGCAGGGGAAGTAGCAGGCAGAGGGAGAGGGAGAAACAGGTTCCCTGTGGAGCAGGGAGTCCGATGGTGGGGCTCCATCCCAGGAGTCTGGGATCATGGCCTGAGACAAAGGCAGGAGCTTAACCAACTGAGCCACCCAGGTGCCCCCAAAAATCAGCTTTATTAAGGCATATTTTACATACCATAAAATTCATCCATTGTAATGTACAATTCAATGCTTCTTCAATAAAAATCACAATAAAAGAGTGTAACCATCACGGCAGTTTCATTTTAGAACATTTCTATCACCCCAGGAAGTTCCCTCATGCCTGTTCACAGTCACTGCTTTTACCCCGTAGCTGCAGGCGACCGCTGATCTACTTTCTGCCTCTATATTGCCTTTTCTGGACATTTAACATATTCCACAAATATGTAGTCCTTTAAAAAAAATCTATTTTGGAATGTTTTATTTTGAAATAATTACAGACTCCTAGGAAATTTTTTAAAAAAGTGGTAACAGAGAGGTCCCGTGTACCCTTACTCCAGCTTCTCCCAGTGGTAACGTCTCGTGTACCTAGAGTCCAAGAGGGAAACCAGGAAATTGACAGCAGTACGCTCTTGAGACCTTACTCAGATCACAACAGTTTGACTTGCATTCGTGTGTACGTGTGGTTCTGTGCTATCTTACCACGTGTATAGATTTGTGTAACCAGCACCACGGTCAAGACAGAGAACCGTTCATCACACACCGGAGCTCCCTAGAGCTCCCTTTATAGATGCCGCCTGCCCCTTTGTATTCAGTCCCTGCTCCTGAACGTGGTGAATACTGACCTACTACCGTTCTCCAGTGCTCCAGTTCTGTAAATAGGTCATAAAGTGTTTTCGAGGTTGGTTTTTTTTTCACTCAACAGAATGCCCTTGATCGTTTCAGGTCGTTTCAGGTGTCAGTGTGTTCTTTCTGTTGCCGGTGGTGTTCCTTGGGAGGAGATACCGCAGGTTGTTCTGTTACTCAGGGAAAGCTCTACATTTGGGTTGTGTTTTTCCGTTGTTGGCTATTACATAAAAAGCTGCTCTGAAAATCTGTATAGACGTTTTCTTGCGGATAGAAATTTTCATTTCTGTGGGATAAGCGTCCAGGATTACAACTGCTAGAACATGTGTTTGGTTTTATAAGAAACTGCTACACGGTTTTCTAGAATGGATTTACATTCCCACCAGCGAAGTGTAAGAGATGCCGTTTTTCCCTCCCCTCACCAGCATTCGATGCTGACACGTTTTTATACTAGCTGTTTCCAGAGGTGTGTAACGATCCCTCATTGTGGTCTGGATTGCGTTTCCTCAGTAGCTGGCTGTGTCGCATGGCTTCTCATAGGCTTGTTTGCCATACGGAGAAGCCCCCTGAGATGTCATCGCATGTCATGTGTCCATTTTCTAGTTGGATTGTCGAGTTATGTTTAACTGTTGAGTTTTGAGAGTTCTTTATGTATTTGAGATATAAGCCCTTTGTCAGATATCTTGTTTCAAGTATTTTCTCCCAGTCTTTAGCTTGTGTTTTCGTCTTCTGGCGATCTTTCACAGAGCAGGAGGTCTTTAATTTTGATCAAGTCCAGTTTCTCGATATTTAAAAAATATAGCCTGTGCTTTTGGTGCTGTAAGGATTCTCAACCTTGCTCTGTGTCATAAAGATTTTCGCCAGTGTCTTCTGTGAAAAGTTTTACATTTAAATCCACAATCCAGGGGCACCCAGCTGGCTCAGTCGATAGAGCCCATGACTCTTAATCTCAGGGTTGTGAGTTCAAGCCCCACATTGGGTGTAGAGATTACTTAAAAATAAAATCTTTAAAAAAATCCAGAATCTATCTTGATTTAATTTTTAAAAAAGATTTTGTTTATTTTTAGAGAGAGAGAAAGCGAGCAAGCACACGCAGGGGTAGGGACAGAGGGAGAGGGAGAGAGAGAGTCTTAAACAGACTCCATGACGAGTGAGGGGCCTGACGTGGGGCTTGATCTCACAACCCTGAGATCACAACCCCAGCCGAAACCAAGAGTTGGCCGCTCCACCAACTACACTACCCAGGTACTCCCATTTTGAGTTAATTTTTTTATCTGTGTAATTTAGTTCAAGGTTCATTATTTTGCCCATGGATAGTGCAATTGCTCTAGCACCATTTTTAAAAAGATTGCTCTTTCTCCACTGAATGGCTTTTGCAGATTTGTCAAAAATCTGGGTACATAATCACGTGGGTTTATTTCTGGGTGCTCTTTCTCTTCCCTTGATCTGTTTATGTCTCTCTCTATCAATACCACAAAGTCTTGATTACGATAGTTAGATAATAAGTCTTGGGCTCCAGCAGGCTGATTCCTCCCACTTTATTCTTCTTTCTCAAAAAATTTTTTTTAACTATTCTAGTTCCTTTGCCTTACCATATAAATTTTAGAATGAGCTTGTCTATGTCTAGAAAAGATCTTGTTGGAATCTTGATAGGAATTATGTTAAACCTGTTTATCAATTTGAGGATATACTCTACATAGCCCTGCTATATCTATCATCGTAGGTCTTCCAAGCTACAAGTAAAGTACATCTCTCCATTTATTTAGATCTTGATTTCTTTTTTTTATCTTGATTTCTTTCATTAGCATTTTATATATTTTTTAACATTTTTAAAAAAGATTTTATTTATTTATTTGACAGAGAGAGGGAGGGAGAGAGCACAAGCATGGGGAGCAGCAGGCAGAAGAGGGAGAAGCAGGCTCCTCTCTGAGCAAGGAGCCCAGTGTGGGGCTCCATCCCAGGACCCTGGGATCATGACCTGAGCCGGAGGCAGACGCTTCACAGACTGAGCCACCCAGGCACCCTTGTGTTTTTTACTTTTTATCAGAAAAGTCCTGTACAGGGATGCTTGGGTGGTACAGTTCTCCAGAGAAATCGTCTGGGCCTGTAGTTTGCTTTTTGGGGAAGTTTTAAACTATGAATTAATTTTTTTAATAGTTATTAAATGATTTGGATGATATTTTTCATATTGGGCGACTTTTGGTTATAGGTTGTAGTTTGATCTTGTTTTCTCCCACTTAGTGTAGTCTTCTTGAGGCTTACCCATGTGGTAGCATGTGTTGGTGGTTCCTCTTTATTACCGAGTAGTATTTTATTGTACGGATATACTTCTTACTCATCTATTCATGGACATTTGGATTGTTTCCACTTTTTGACTATTATGAATAATGCTGATAATTCTCAAGTCTTTGTGTGGACATATGTTTGCATTTCTCTTGAGTAGATGCCTGTGAGTTGAATTCCCGGGTCACATGGTAGGGTTAGATTTAACTTTAAGATGCTGCCAGACTTAAAAAGTGGATACGCCATTTTCCATTCCCTTGAGCAGAGTGTGAGAGTTCTAGCGTCTTCACATCCTTGCCAACACCTGTCTGTCTTTTTTGTTGCAGTCATTCTAGTAAGTAGGTAGCGGTATGTTATTGTTGTTTTAATTTACATTTCTTTAATGACTATTATATATATAGATATAATATGTAACTGTTATGTATGTAATACATGCGTATAAGTTGTCAGTATATTTTTTTAGTTGAAATGCATATTCTGTTATTATACCCAACTTTTAAATTGGGCTGTTTGTTTTCTTATTACTGAGTTGTAAGAACTCTTTATATATTCTGGATACAACTGTTTTTTCAAATATATGATTTACAAATATTTTCTCCTGGTCTATGACTTTGTGGCTTGTCTCTTCATTTTCTTTTCTTTCTTTTTTTTTTTTTTTAAAGATTTTTTATTTATTTACTTGACAGAGATAGAGACAGCCAGTGAGAGAGGGAACACAAGCAGGGGGAGTGGGAGAGGAAGAAGCAGGCTCATAGCGGAGGAGCCTGTTGTGGGGCTCGATCCCATAACACCGGGATCACGCCCTGAGCCGAAGGCAAGCACTTAACCGCTGTGCCACCCAGGCGCCCCTCTGTCTCTTCATTTTCTTAATGGTGTCTTTTTTAAAATCAAGGGGTGCCTGGCCAGCTCAGTCGGTAGAACATGCAACTCTGGATCTCGGGGTCCTGAGTGCAAGCCACACGTCGGGCATAGAGCCTACTTTAAAAAAAAATGCAAAAGAAAAGTCAAAGTTAAAATTAGCTTTATCGAGATATAATTGACATGTAGTTTACAGCACATATTTGAAGTGTTTGGTTTGATATGTTTTCATATATGTGTACATTTGTGAAATTATCATTGCAGTCAAAATAATGAACGTATAAATCTGTCACCCCCAGAAGTTTCTTCACGTTCCCTTGTAATTTATCCTACCCACTTCTCTCTGCTTGTCCCCACTCCAGGCAACCTCTGATCTGTTTTGTCATTATGGATTAGTTTGCCTTTTCTGGAATTTTATATAAATGAAATCGAACAGTATGTAGTGGGATTACTTTTGGTCTGGTTTCTTTACTCAGCATAATTATCTTGAGATTCGTCTGTGTTGTTACAGTAATTCATTCCTTTTATTGCTGAATAGTATTCCGTTTATAGATAGAACAGCACGTCACTGCATATTACCCTGTTACTGTCCAAGAATAAATACTATCTCATTTTTAACTCTCACCAGTGGTATATGAGAATGCCTTTTTTTTGAGGAACCCACGCAAGATGTTCTCTTTCCTTATTTTATCTTTTGCCAATATCATATACCATAGAAGCTCTCTCAGTTTGCTTTTACTGTATTTGATGGCCCTTTGTATTTTTCCCTTGGGGCATTGCCCTTTTTCCTCTTCTGGTATTTTTTTTTTTAACTGATCTGTGGACACTCTTTATATTAGAAGGTTAACCTTTTGCCTGTCATATGTTGATATTATATTTTCCCAGTTTGCAATTTGCCTTTCACTTTTCTTTAAGGTCATTTTTTTGCCATATAGAAATTTTAATAGGTTTGCTTTACTTTTTTTAAAATAAAGTGGAATTTATCAGTCTTTCTTTGCTGCTGGAAGTATTCTTTTCTTTAAGAGAAACATGCTTTATTCCAGGATTACAAAAATATCTACCTACATTTTTTAGTAATATTAGTACTCATGAGAATGTAAGCTCCACGAAAGAAGGGATCTTTACCTGACAGATAACGGGCTTAGCATACTTAGCAAGTGAATGAATTGAAAACTTTTACAAATCACCAATTTAATCAGTATGTATTAATCATCTACTCTGTGTGTAGTAATAGTTTGCTAGTAATTTTATCATAGAATATGTGACATGTTTGTGTTCCTTAAATGTTTGCAGAAAATATTTGTGGAATAATGCACTGATGTAGAAATCATCTTATGTAAGTAAAATTAGAAAACTAGTTTTCAAGTGTTTTTGCTTATGACTTTGGAGGAGGGAGCTCCTGAGCAAATTTTTAGCAGTGAATAAGATTTAAATGAAATCTTTATCACTTCAAGACCTAACCTAGTTATTTGGATAGCTACTTTACCTTTTCTAACGTTTTCTGTT
Organism: Ursus maritimus; assembly: GCF_017311325.1. Taxonomy (NCBI): domain Eukaryota; kingdom Metazoa; phylum Chordata; class Mammalia; order Carnivora; family Ursidae; genus Ursus; species Ursus maritimus. The sequence goes on from NW_024425897.1 coordinate 24,183,120, forward strand.
TTTCAACAGTTTACTTTATCAAAATGCATAGATGCTGTGATGGTGCTGGGAAATTCTCATTTGTTCATGAATCGTTCCAACAAACTCGCTGTGATAGCAAGTCACATTCAAGAAAGGTATGAGCCTAGTGATTACTCTCCCTATTCAGTGCTTCCCAGTTGTGAGGTTTTTATGCCTGTCGGCATGCACTATTCCTTTTCTGTGTTGCAAAAAAAATTTTTCAATGTAGCATTGAGTAAGACTGACAGCATCAAGAATCAGTACATGTACATTTTGGTAGGAATGAATATTGGAAACTTCATTAGCTGATATCTAATAGATTGACATCATGTGCACATTTAACTTACCGGGTTCAACCATCCTCTCTTGGCAAAAAACAGGGAGAATTGTCAAGCAAGGCCGGCAGCTCCTATTACTGTTTTTCGAGTGAGTCTGCCCCAGGGGGCAGGTGAAATGGGAGGTGTGATTCTGCTTTCTTTCAGCCAGTCATGGGCCCTGTGTACTTCTCGGGGTGTAATGTTTCACTGCTCCGGGTGTGATTCTGGTGTTTACAGATAAGGGTTTTTCTTGTTTATTGAGTTTTAGCCCAAGCCAACTACTCCATCTGGTGCTCAGCTGAAGATGCAGTGACCTTTTCCAACACGGGTGTAAGAACTGGCTGGGTTAGAGTCTCTTCAGGGTGGTGCATAGGTGTACAGCTCTGCAAATATGACCATGTATGTGCTACATATTTTCACCATATTTACTTTTCATGTATATGCTGACCATAGAATCCTACTCTCCATGTGAGACACGGCTCTTCTATGTCTTTTTTTTTTTTAATTTTTTTTTTTAAAGATTTTATTTATTTATTTGAAGAGATAGTGACAGCCAGCGAGAGAGGGAACACAAGCAGGGGGAGTGGGAGAGGAAGAAGCAGGCTCATAGCGGAGGAGCCTGATGTGGGACTCGATCCCGGAATGCCGGGATCACGCCCTGAGCCGAAGGCAGATGCTTAACCGCTGTGCCACCCAGGCGCCCCTCGGCTCTTCTATGTCTTGATTAAATGTCACATCTTGGTAGAAGTGACTCTTGTGTACCAGCGTATTTCATATGAGGTCAGTGGATAGTTCTCAAATTTCTAATTTCTTAGGGCTACTCTCTTCGGTGTGTTGAAAGAGCCTGTGGGCCACCAGGTGCGTGCTCCCGCTCTCATGATCACCAGGCATTTTTCTCAGAGTTGAAAGAAAAAGATGACACTGATTTGGTTAAGACATCCAAAGAAAAACTATAAAAAGCAAAGTGTTCCAACTTTTAGAAAAATCAAATATGTGTTTTTATAGGATTACTGTAAAAATCATGAAGCACTAGGAGAATCTTTTCAGGGACCCTTGGGGCAGATTTTTATTACTGGGGTAGATAAATATACCTCAAGTAATAAACTGGTCGTAAGTTAGAATTTGGTATGATTCTCTTCCCAGTTGGCATCTGAGAAAGTAGAATGAGAACCACCCTAAAGCATTTTAAGAGACTGGGATCCAGCACACGCTTTATTTCTTTTCATTTGTGAGAAAACAGTGGGGATCATTAAAACATTCTCTGGCGGTAGACTCATGTTTGCCAATTGGCCTGTCTTATACATTTCTTAAAAATGAAATTTATTACAGAATTTTGTGAGAATTGGTGTGGTTGTTTTCTCTTCTGAATTTCATCTGGATGTTGAGTGAGGACAGAGTCCTGGTGTAACTCGGTATTTTTTTCCCCACTGTTTCAGTCGATTCTTATATCCTGGAAAGAATGGCAGACTTGGAGACTTTTTTGGAGACCCTGGCAACCCTTCTTCTGAATTCAGCCCCTCAGGGAGCAAGGACGGGAAATATGAGTTGTTCACAGCAGCAAACGAAATTATCGCTGAAGAGATTAAAGATCTCATGACCAAGAGTAATGGTTTTCTTTCTGCATTATTGTTATTTTAAAATTGCAGTTGAATGTGCAGGTCCTTGAGGCTTTAAGTCCAGAGATTTGGGGTTCTTGGGAGTATTTACTTGTGTTCTCGGTTTTCTTTTGTAAAATGATTTTGATCAAAGCCTGTGCCTTGTTTGCCTGACCTCGCCAGCGTCTCACACTATCCACTGGCCTCTACTTCTTTGAAATATACTCTTAGCGTCTGAGGATATCCTTTTGACTTGTTTTTCCTCTTTTTTGGACCATTCTTTCATTTCTGACTTTTCCTTCATCTTGTCCCATAAAAAATAGGGTTTTTAATACCCCACATTATTTTCTTACTTTTTCTCCCTCTGTATGTTTTTGCCCACTCTTGTCTTTAATTATCATTTCTATGTGAACACTTCCCAGTCTTTGTCTCTAATTGAGCCTTTCTTTCAGCCAATGTCGCCACATAGGTGTCCCACAGTCTGGCTAACACACCCCAGCCTAGTTTCCTTATCTTTCCCTCCCAGCTGCACCACCATTTCCACTCCCAGTTTCTGCCACGCCCATTCACCTACTTTTTCAGATTCAAAGCTTTCATTTTTGAGCCTTCTCTGCTCACATTCAACATCTAATCAGCTATGATATCCTGTTAGTTCAGCCTTAGAAGTACCTCCAAAATCTGACCTCTTTTATGTCATCTGGCTCAACCCCAGCACCGTTGGCATTTTGGGTATGATTCTTTGTTGTGGGGACTCTCTTGTGCTTTGGAGGATAGTTAACAACATCCCTGGCCTAGACCTATTAGATGTCATAACATCCTTCGTTTGCAACAACCAAATATATCTCAGACTTTGCCGCATCTCCCCAGTAGGGCACAGTTGCCCAGGTGGAGAGCTGCTGGTCTGGACCATTCTAACAGCTTCTGCCTGCTGACTCCTGTCTGTCCCCATTCAGGTCTTTCCTTAACTCTTTCACAGCTAACCCTTCTAAAGCTACTATTTCCTGGCTTAAAGTCTGTTACTGGTTCCCTTGTTGCCGGTAGACTGTGGTTTTTAAATGGTAGCCTGTGTCAGAGTCACCTGGAAGGGAAAGGCAACTCTTTAGAGACAGGAAGTAGGTTAGTGGTTTCCCGGGGCACGGGAGGAGTGACTGAAATTGGCCCAAGTGATCTTTTTGGGTAAAGGAAATGTTCTAAAATTGGGTTGTAGTAATCGTTTACAACTCTCTAAATTTTCTAAAAAAAAACATAGGTTTACTTAAAAGGAGTGCGTTTTATGATCTGTCAGTTATACCCCAGTAAAGCTGGTAAAAATCACCTGGAGGGCTTGTTAAAATAAAATGCTGGCTCCCACCCTGCAGTTTCTGATTTAGCAGGTCCAGGGTGGTCCCAAGAATCAGTGTTTCTGTTAAGTTCCCAAGTGATGCTCTTACACCTGGTTCTAGAATCATACTTTGAGAACTGTGGGTCTCCAGGGTAAAGTCCCAACTTCTCAGTATGGTGTTCAAGACCTTTCCTGGTCTGACCTCACCCGTGGGTGGAGGTATCCGTGCTCCTGGACCAGCTGCAGGCCCCGTTCACACCAGATGTTAGTCTGGGCTCTCCACCCTCTTGAGCTGCTTGACTTTTTTCACTCAAGGCTTCGAACAAGTTGCCAGCTTTGTCCCTGCTTGCCACCGCCAGAGGGCTTCTCCCAGCCCCCTTTCCACTAGCGGGGCACTCTCCGAGGGACGCGAGACAGAAGAGGTGGTGGGAGGAAGGCAGAGAGGCTCAGACCAGGCAGCTGCACATGACCTCTTGTACCATTTAGGTCACTAACAAACCTGAGCTTTTCCAGATAACCACCAGGGTATTTTAGTGTGGTCGAATATACATAACGTAGGGGGCTCCTGGCTGCCTCAGTCAGTGGAGCATGTGACTCCTGATCACAGGGCTGTGAGTTCGAGCCTCACATTGGGTGTAGAGATTACTTAAAAATAAAATCTTTAAAAAAAAAGAGAATACACGTAAAATAAAATTTACCATTCAGCCATTTAAAAATGTGCAGTGCAGTGGTATTAAGTACATTCACACTGTGTACAAACATCACCACTGTCCGTTCCCAGATTATCCCAAACTGAAGCTTTGTACCCACTCAGCCCCTGACCACAGGCTATTTTAAATTGAGAAAATGTTAAAAATTGCTTACTTAATGAGAACAGATTGCTATCTATGTTTTTATTTTATTTTATTTTATTTTATTTTTTTAAAGATTTTATTTATTTATTCGACAGAGAGAGAGACAGCCAGCGAGAGAGGGAACACAAGCAGGGGGAGTGGGAGAGGAAGAAGCAGGCTCATAGCGGAGGAGCCTGATGTGGGGCTCGATCCCATAACGCCGGGATCACGCCCTGAGCCGAAGGCAGACGCTTAACCGCTGTGCCACCCAGGCGCCCCGCTATCTATGTTTTTAAACCTGGCTTGGAAATGTCAGCTGATTTTATTCACAAAGAAGAATGTTTTGGTTTGAAAATGATTTTAGTTCAAGAAAATACCTAAAAGTTCTCTTTAATTTTTTTTTTTTTGCAGGTGACATAAAGGGTCAACATACAGAAACACTGCTGGCAGGATCCCTCGCCAAAGCTCTTTGCTGTATCCTTGGTGTTCTAGGCATTCAGAAGGTGTCTTCTGAGTATCTTAACTTGTCATAATTTTTAGAACCTTGGGTGTCCATATTAAGGAAAGGCATGAGTATTCTAAAGGGGCGGGTAATCAAAAAATAGTTTATCTTGGCTTTGGAATGTTGTTAAGATAAGCTGTAAAAACTTGAGATGTAAAGAAAAAGAAAACTCTGGTTTCTCTAGTGTATCCTTCTGCTCACAACAAATTCTTCAGGATGCTTTTGTCTTGCTTTGACAAATTGGGGAAGGTGTGTTTGTTTTTTCCACCTTCTTAAGTTAGGAGCAGTGTGTTTGGTTATAAAAGCCATTTACTGATCCTGAGGTTAATAAATGAGTGGTTTCTCCAGAGGCCCACTTTTTTTTTTTTTTTTTGCACTTAGCATAGAGTGAACAACACTGTCCTAAGAATTTGATGTTGTCTGTGTGATGTTCTCCCAGTCTTTAAAACAAAAAAACAAAAAACTTTATTTATTTGCTTGAGAGAGAGAGACAGGGAGAAGCAGACTCCCCGCTGAGCAGAGAGCCTGACGTGGGGCTCAATCCCAGGACCCTGAGATCATGACCTGAGCTGAAGGCAGATGCCTTACCGACTGAGCCACCCAGGCACCTCTATGTTCTCCCTGTCTTTTGTAATTTAATTTCTTTGTTTTGGAAAATATTGAGTGATTCCTGTGCCCTAGACTTTGAGGGTGCCTGGTCATCTGTGTGTGGTTTTCACATTTGTTACCTTGCTTATTGATTTACCTTTCATCCCAGTATTGAAATCTAGGGTGTGGTGGATAATCACAGAAGGATAAATCATGGTAATTTTAATTTTCTGGGGCAGAGAGCATGTTTCGGTCCGGTTACAAGGTCAGGTTACAAATTCGGTTGATTGCAGTTGGTAATTGGAAACCCCTAATTACTCTTGTGTGTTTATCATGGGAAATAGAGCACTTCTTTTTTCAGTTCGGTGGATGCTGGATTTATTTAAAATTTGAGGTTATTTTTCTGCTTACTAAGTATTTATGAAATTAAATAATATTTTAAAATTCCTTAATGCTAAAAAAAATCAGACATTCATAGAATGAACAAAGAGGTTAAAGGTAAGGAGCGTGTGGTTTTTTGTGAGATCTGGAATCCTTATTTTACTGCTATAATTTTGGTGGACTGTTAAAAATATTGGTTATAAAACCTTACAATATGTTTAATAAGATTCAGTTAAATTGTAATCTGTCTTTATCTCTTTATAGATAATCAGGAAATGAAATCAAGGATTTTGGTAAGATTAAAAAAATCAGTACTATGTTTCTATACCAGCTATAACCAATTAGAAAGCATAATGGGAAGTAAGACCCATTTATAATAAATATGAATATCCAGAATAAATTAACAAGCAATGTGTAAAATTGATTATGATGAAAAACTAAAATTCTGAGAGATGTAAGAGAATTGAAGGAATGGAGAGCCATATTTTATTCTTGGATGTCAGTTTTTTCAAAGTTAAACTGTAAATTCAGTGCAATCTCAGAATTTTTTTTTAAGATTTTGTTTATTTATTGAGAGAGATTCCATGTCATGGCATGGGGGGAGGGCGGAGAGGAAGAGGGAATCTGAAGCCGACTCTGTGCCAAGTGCTTTAAGAACTCCAATGGTAAGGGGCGCCTGGCTGGCTCGGTCGGTAGAGTGTGTGACTCTTGATCTTGGGGTAGTAAGTTCGAGCCCCATGTTGGGTGTGGAGATTACTTAAAAATCTTAAAAAGAAAAAAAAAAATCAACATTTTATCTGGAAGAATAAATCAAGGAGAGTAGCCAGGTGCTTTCTGAAAGATAATAATAAGCAGGAACTTGCTCTGTTAGGCCTTAAAACACGTTGCAAAGCTACAGTAATGGTGTGGTTCTGGCGCAGTCGTAGGCACGGAATAAATGGGCTAGATTGGCTCCAGAAATAAAATCAGGTCCACGGAAGAATTTGACTTGTGGAATGGAAGCAATTAAGTTAGTGGGAAGAAAATGAATTATTCAGTTAAAGGTGCTGGGCCAGTTGGTTGGCCATTTAGGAGAAAACAAAGTGAGATCTCATTGCTTGCACCTAAATCATTCTAGTAAGAGTCAGACATGTCACTGTAAAAGTTCAAGTCATAAAAGTGCTGGAAGAAAATACCTGTTAATAATCTCAGGTTGGGCAGGACCTTGCTGAGCATGATGTGAAGCTTAAGACCTCAAGAAAATCAAACCCCCAAAATCAAGGATGAAAGAAAAGCTATTAGGAAAAGTATTTTCTTTTTTTTTTTAAAGATTTTATTTATTTATTCGACAGAGATAGAGACAGCCAGCGAGAGAGGGAACACAAGCAGGGGGAGTGGGAGAGGAAGAAGCAGGCTCATAACGGAAGAGCCTGCTGTGGGGCTAGATCCCAGAATGCCGGGATCACGCCCTGAGCCGAAGGCAAACGCTTAACCACTGTGCTACCCAGGCGCCCCAGGAAAAGTATTTTCAGCATAGCTACCTGACAGAGGATTAATTTAATAGTTCTAAAGCGAAAAAGAGCTCTTATTCATTAAATTTTATTTATTTTTTTATCTTATTTATTTATTTTTTTAAGTAGACCGCACGGTGGCCGAGGAGCCCAACTTGGGGCTTGAACTCAAGACCGTGTGATCAAGACCTGAGTGAGATCAAGAGTCGGACACTTAACCAACTGAGCCACCCAGGCGCCCCACCCTTATCAATTAAACTTCACACGTTAAGGTTTACTCTAAAGAAATAGGTAGAAAACATACACAGCCTACAAAAGAAGAAATGCACATGGCCGGTTAGCATTTGAAAATACACGCAGCCTTACCAGTAACCAAAGAAACAGAAACATCCAGTAACAGGGCTTTCATTGTTCGCTTCTTGCTCAGCACAAATGGGCAGTTCCCAGCGTTGGTAGCAGCGTTGGGGATTGGTTATTCTCTTGCATTTCTAATGGGAGAGTAAATTGGTACAACTTTTTTGGAGGAACTTTGGTAACCTCTATCCAGAGGTATCCTTTAGCAATCTCCCTGATGATTTTAGGAAGTAGTCAGAGAGTTGTGTGAAGCGTATATGAGAATGTTAACCAGAGTATTGTCTAAAACAGGATTAGAGTCTGCTTCAGCGTCCTCTATAGATAACTGGTTCAGCAGTGGAATCTATGAAGTTGGCATGAAGGATGATCTACATCTAAATTCATTGATACAAGATTCCCCACTCCCCCAGATATTGTGAAACCAAAAAGCAGGTTGCAGGGGCGCCCGGCTGGCTTAATGGGTAGAGCATGTGACTCTTGATCTCAGGGTTGTGAGTTCGAGCCCCATGTTGGGTGCAGAGTTACTTAAAAAAACAAAAAAGAAAGGTTGCAGAGCGCTAGATAATCATTCCGGGGGGGGGCGGGGGGGTGTCTGCGCGTGCACGTGTGTGTGCACGCACCCACGTAGGTGCTGTCTGGAACTGTTAACGGACTGTCTTGCAGTCATCTTTACATTGTACATATTATTGAAGAGTGGTAACTAGACAGGCAGATTAGAAAAGCTGCCTTGGTTGTGTTTGCAGTGAGAACTTGCATGTGCCCGCGAGGTGTTCACGCGGATGTGATTTTTAGGTGATCAAGGCTGCAGAAGACAGCGCGCTGCAGTATATGAACTTCATGAATGTCGTCTTCGCAGCACAGAAGCAGGTGAATTGGGAGCACCCTTTTGTTTTTAGTTTAATTTAAATTCCAGCATAGTTAACATACAGTGTTGTATTAGTGTCAGGAGTGTAATACCATAATTCAGCACTTCCATACATCACCTGGAGCTCATCACAAGTGTGCTCCTTAGTCCCCATCACCTAGTTCCCCCATCCCCTCACCCCTCACCCCTCTGGTGACCATCAGTGTGTTCTCCGTAGTTAAAAGCCTATTTCTTGGGTTGCCTCTCTCTCTACTCCCCCTGCCCCCTTGGAAGCATTCTTTTTAGAAAATATTTGTTTCATAATGAATTTTATTTTTTGAATGACCTACATACAGAGGTATTTTGACTACATGTCCTTATCAGTGGATGAAGAATCTGGAATTCATATTTTGTACTAGTCATTTCTCTGTTTGGGACCCATGGATCTTATGGGTCCCCAGAAAAAGGTACACTGAAACACAGTTTTGCATCTAGTTTCATGGTATTCGTGCAACCCTGTTTAACCCATCCTTGGACCTCAGGCTAAGAATCCCTGGTTTACAGTTTTCTAGGAGCCTTGCCTCAGTTCCTCTATCTCTTTGCTTTAGGGAGGTTTTATCAAGATTTGATAGTTTTACTTTGCAAATAATTGAATGAATTTATACTAATTCAAATGAATTGTCACTAATAGGTTTTCTTTGATACGTCTAAAAAACTTTCTTAAAACTTAAGTTTTAACCCAAAATGCTGCCATATTCATGCGAAATATTCTCTGTGTTGGATCAGCAGCATGATCTAGTGAAAAGACCATGGGCTTTGGGGACAGGCAGACTGGGGGTGACAGCACTGCCCCCCCCACCAACTCTGTGACCACAGCCTGACTAAAGCCTGGGTGCTTCAGCTGCAAAATGCAGCTCGAATATCTGCCTTGCAGTTATTCTGCGTATCAAATAAGCCGTTTTAAGAATTGTCTAAAAAAAAAAAAATAGTCTAACACATAGTAGGTTCCCAGTGTAAGACAGTCATTATTTTTATTATTCCTGTAATGTTTTCGGAATGTTCATTTCAGAATATTTTGATCGATGCCTGTGTTTTAGACTCGGATTCAGGACTCCTCCAACAGGTACGTGTTCAATGGAAGTGTGGTGTTGGTGGTCAGGGGAGTATGGTGTGTTCTCTTTACTGTTAACTGCCTGTCGCCAGCCTTCACACATTTTTAGGAATTAGCCTGTGTGAAGCTGTTGCTTAGAGCACTAACATCTCTCTGATCCTTATTTTATTTTTTTTATTGAAGTATTATTGACCCACAATGTCACATTAGTTTCAGGTGTACAACTCTCTGGTTCCTTTAAAATTTTTATTTATGTTTTACATAATTGATTCTGTAAAAGTGATTCACATATTGAAATGAATTCAAGCAACACAGGAAAGTATTTTTTAAGGGGTAAAAAAAAATACCTTTAAATCCTATCATCTTAAAATTACCGTTGCTAATATTAGGTAAACAGCATGGTGGATCTCTCTGTATAGATGTAGATGGAAAAATGGATCACTAAGCAGAGAATTTTATAAAGATAGGATCATTCCCCAGATCTGTGCTGTCCTATGTGATAGTTATATGGCCGTTGAGCTCTTGAAATGAGTCTGGTGAATTGAGATGTGCTGTAAAGTGTAAAGTCACACACTGACTTTCAAAGACTTGGTGTGAAGAACAGAATGTAAAAGATTTTTATCTTGATCACATGTTAAGATGATAATACTTTGGATATATTGAGTTAAATAAAATGTTATTAAAATTAATTTTATCGTTTTTTTTTCCTTTTTTTATGTGGCTAGAAAATTTTAAGTTTCACGTGTCGCCCACATTATATTTCTGTTGGACAGCACTGTTAGATGTTGCTTTTCAGTCAAACGTATGAAACTGAAATTTAATTTAACCAAAAAGGGAGAAAAAAAGAAAGAAATAAGACTGAAGAAATTGCCGAACTTTTGATAAATGTTTTTTCGACCACAAGAAATATTCTTTGCTAAAAGATCAGTTAAAAGCACAAAACTGGAAAATGCTGAGTTTAGGATACTGCCGAAGACACAGAGTGGGAAGGGGAGATACTATTAGAAAGTATGCTAGCGTCAGAGGTTCCAAAGTGTCCTTTTTCTTTTTTTTTTTTTTTAAAGATTTTATTTGTTTATTCGACAGAGACAGCCAGCGAGAGAGGGAACACAAGCAGGGGGAGTGGGAGAGGAAGAAGCAGGCTCATAGCAGAGGAGCCTGACGTGGGGTTCGATCCCATAACGCCGGGATCACGCCCTGAGCCGAAGGCAGACGCTTAACCGCTGTGCCACCCAGGCGCCCCCAAAGTGTCCTTTTTCTTAAGCTTGATATTAGGTACATAGTGTTTGTTTTATTTAAACCATACTTACATGTTATGTATATATATTCTTGCACATATGGCTATATTTCAGAATTAAAAAATTAAAAAGGTTGAATACATTTTTTAACTGCACATTTCAGTCTACGCAGCGTCTGCTGACTCCTAGAAGATCTTGCCTGTGCCGTGAATTTAAATACCAATTCTGCCTCCCTGAGCCTCACATCGCTGTGTCTATGCCAGACGCAGGCTCTCTGTGTTCCCGACTCACATAGTCAGCTGCATAGGCAGTATTTCCCCTTGGACATCCAGCAGCATCTCAACTTTAACATGTCTGAAACACAACCCCTGATTTTTTCCATGCTGCCTCCCATGGACCTCCCCATCTCAGCACGTGGCAGCTCAGTTCATCAGCCCCTCAAGCCAAAATCCTGACTCTGCCTTGTTTCTTCTCTTCCTTTCCTTTCCTACCCATTAGCGAATCCTTTTGACTTCATCTTTGAAATAGTCTCTGAATCCCACCATATGTCTTCTCTTTCGTTGCTTCCACTCAAGGGGAGGATCGTATTATCTGTTAACTGGTCTCTGTTTCTGCGCTTACCCTGCCCACCAAAGTCCATTCTCAACAAGGCAGTCAGAATGAAGCTTTCAAAATATAAATCAGATCTTGTCATTCACCTGCTTAAAACCCTCCCATGGCATCCCCTCACACATAGACTAAAACCCAGAGTTTTGCCATGGGCATCTCTACTCCTTACCCGATATGGTTTCTGGGTATCTCTCTGTCCCCATGGAATCTCCCTCTTTACTCCAGCCACACTGGGCTCCTTGCTATCACTTTAAAACTACAGGCCTGCCACAGCCTAAGGGTGTCTGCATCTGCTGTTCTCTCTGCTTCTAAGGCTTTTCCTCAGATATTTGCATGGTCTCCTCCCTGCCCTCAGTTGGGTCTCTGCTTCTTTTTTTTTTTTTTTTTTAAGATTTTATTTATTTATTGGACAGAGAGAGAGACAGCCAGCGAGAGAGGGAACACAAGCAGGGGGAGTGGGAGAGGAAGAAGCAGGCTCACAGCGGAGGAGCCTGATGTGGGGCTCGATCCCATAACGCCGGGATCACGCCCTGAGCCGAAGGCAGACGCCCAACCGCTGTGCCACCCAGGCGCCCCGGGTCTCTGCTTCTGTGTCACCTCCTCAGAGAAGCCTTCCCTGACCATCCAGTGTCACTCCCTGTCTCCTTACCCAACTTCATTATTCTTCATAGAAGTGATCATAACCTGTGACGTTATTTCTGCATTTACTTAACTGATTGACTCTCTATCTTCCCGCAGTTGCACCCAAGAGTCCATCAGTGGGTGAATGGAGTTAAACAAATTGTGGTATAACCATACAATAGAGTATTATTTGGTCATATAAAGGAATCAAGTACTGATCTTGCCACAATGTAGATAAACCTTGAAAACATAATGCTAAAGGAAAATTGTATGAGTCCATTTATCCGAAATGTCCAGAATAGGCAAATCCATCGAGATAGAAAGTGGATCACCGGTAGCCCGGGGGTAAGGGGTTGAGAGTAACTGCTAATAAGTATGGGGTTTCTTCTTGGGGTAAGGAAATGTTCTGGAACTAGATAGTGGCGACAGTTGCACAACTCTGAAGACAGTAAAAAGTAGTGAAGCACACACTTTAGAGAGTGAATTTTATGGCCTGAGAATGATCTCAAAGCTGTTGTTAAAAATATACTGAAAATGAGAAGAGTAAACATGCCAGAATAAGAATTTCATCAGTAGCAAACGCAGAGCAGAAGGGGCATGGGCTGTGCTACGCTAAGGTCTTCAAAGGGTGAAAGAGNNTGGTGTCTGCAGGAAAAATAGTCGAATGCCTTGAGAGCTAGCAGGAAGTTTCTGGTCCTCAGGCACCCTTGGGAAAACATGCCCTTTTGTTTGGCTCTGTCATATCCCCCTCTCCTTTGGAGACCCGAAGAATTACATCCCTCTGGAAGAGCTAAGCGAGTGCTGGTTTGGCAGAGAGCCCTTTGGATGTCTTGCAGGCTTGTGACATCACGGGGGGACTGTACTTGAAGGTGCCTCAGATGCCTTCCCTTCTGCAGTATTTACTGGTAAGGAGCCGTCAGCAGCGCCCTAACACCTTGCGTCTGGGTGAGCCCCGTCTCCTGGGGAATGAAGGGGAGCACGATGGCTGATGCTAGTAAGTGGGAGAAGGAGTAGATGGGTGGCCCAGGGGTTTGGAAGCTAGAAGGGTGCACTCCAGGGCGTCTTTAAAGGCAGCTGTGTGCAGACTGTTGGAGGACTGTTCACACAACAGTGGCTGCTTTTGGAGGTGCTCCGTGACTGCTGACTGGAGAGAAAAGCCATTCTTGATAGATTTTTAAGGAAAATCCTAATTTATTATTCTCCTTAGTGTTCCCCTGTCTAATATCTGATACCTATGTTCTGACTTCCGGTTATTTTCCCCCATGTTTTAAATACAATTTTATGGCCTTTTTTTTAAATCTATTTTTTATTTTTTTTACAGTGGGTTTTTCTTCCTGATCAAGATCAAAGATCTCAGTTAATCCTCCCACCCCCAATTCATGTGGACTACCGGGCAGCTTGCTTCTGTCATCGAAATCTCATTGAAATTGGCTATGTCTGTTCTGTGTGCTTGTCAAGTAAGTTCAAATACAGAGTTTTCTGTGGTGGGGGTGGCAGAAAATAGTCAACTGTGCGGTTTTTTTCCACATCCTGTTTGTTTTGTTTTTCAAATTTACAGTATTCTGCAATTTCAGTCCTATCTGCACGACATGCGAGTAAGTATCCCTGGGGTGGTGTGGCTGGCTCACGCGGGAAAGATTCAGAGCTCTGAAGAGGGATCTTCCTCTCTGTCGTTACAGGACAGCCTTTAAGATTTCTCTGCCTCCTGTGCTGAAGGCCAAGAAAAAGAAACTGAAAGTGTCCATGTGATCATAAGACCCCCCCCCCCCCCCCGCCAATCTTTCAGAGCCTATTAATAGAAATTGTGTGGCGGAATCTACGTTAGGAGGCCCTGAAAAAATACAGCGTGTGTGGGATAATTTTGAATGACGTTTCTTACAGAAAAGATTTCTAGACCATTATCCTCATGCTGTTTTTGGGGGACCGCTTTATTTGAGGGAGTCGTTCTATGCAATCTTCTCTGACTGGTTTTTGTCCACAAAGGGAGAAGAAAGCACACATTAGTTAGTGGCTTTTTTTTTTCTTCTTCTTTTTTTTTTTTTTAAATGAGGTGATCATTTGTCAGCCTGGCATGACTGATGGCAGGCCTTAGACTCTGTGACCCGAGTCTGGGTTCTGCCTGTGAAATGTATGACCGGTGAAATCTGAGCACAGTTTTAGAAAAAGCGACCATGCAGTAATGGCATTAATCAAGCCAGACCGTCTTCCTTGCATCAACAGCTGACTTTGACGATAGTCACGTAAATAAAATCCGTATTGTCTAAGTTGAGATTTAGCTTCAGATACTAGCAGGTAGTTTTGCTTTTGTCTGACATCACTGCGTGTCTGGACACAGTCATCCACATAATAATGGTTTGTCACTGAGTAAGTACAAAGTCTGGTCTTGAGAGTGTGGAGAAGGGGGTACGGTACTCTGGCAGCGACTTTCTCTTCAGAGATAGTAGCGTGAAGAGCTTATCTGTGAAAACTGGGTCTAGGTTTGGAGGGGGAATTTTTTGGTGGAGAATGGATTCTTTATGGTTCAGGATTGTCCCCCAGATAGAATTCTTTTGTAATGAGAAAAAAAAAAGCATTAATGTTGGAGAACTGTTCTCTAGAAGCTTTGGATTTACTACTGACAAGTGCGACAGGTCCAAAAGAAAAAGTATTTGTAATTTCAACAAGAAAAACCTTATTTTTCTATGTAACCTCGAAGTTATTAGTCTTTTCCAATTCCAGCACAGTGTAAGAAGGGTTTTCAGGAATGGTGGCTGGTTTGGTTTGTTTTTAAACGTATATCGACAAAAACAAACGTGTATTGACAAAAACCCATTTCTGGACACAACTTAGTATGTAAATAAGATTTTAATTTTATCTTTATTCCATCTCAGAAGCAGAGTCTCATTTAGTAATTTGGTATTTGGCTAGATGATTTCAGGTAGATTTTGTACTTTGCGTTTATAATTTTGTTAAATACACACAGGTTTTAGTGATCACTTGGCAAGTATTTGTTAATCCTTGAGTTTGAGAATCTTATTTGTCTTTTAGAAATAATATTTAATATTTCACAGCCTAAGTGTAATGGAAATCACTGTTTTAAGTCTAGGAAGTTACCAGATACCTAGAAGACAAATAATTTCAAAGAAGCTGATCAGGTTCTTGTTACTACTTTTTTGTTTGAGATGTTTTGTATACTGGCTTAATTCTGTTTAGGTTTTATTTTTAACTGTTGTGTTTATGGTTTCTATAAATTTTTATAATAAAATAATTTAAATTTTCATATTTGCTTAAGTTCTTTTCTCTTACTCATTGTTTATTTCATGCTAATTCAGCTTACTTCCGAGTTTGCACTTTAAATAACTGGATTTGGTCAAATGTCAGTCAATTTTTTATTCAACTCTGAGGAACTTTTATTTTTTTGAGTGAGCTCTGTGCCCAATGTGGGGCTTGAACTCACAACCCTAAGATGAAGAGTCACATGCTCTACTCAATGAGCCAGCCAGGTGCCCCTTAGGAACTTTAATTTCAAATCTTGCTAAAGCTATATATGAAAATATTGTTACAAATACTGCATAATAATAGATTGGTATGAAGTATTTAATACAAAGTTTCTAAGTATGAAACTATTAGAAGAAAGATTTGATGTCTGCTTATAATTTTATATTGGGAGCAAGGTTAGCAAAATTTTAAATACTTGGTATTTTCATTGGATAAAGCAAGCTATCATAATGTATGTTTTGATGTCATAAAAGTAGAAGATTTATTATCTCATGACAGTTAATTTTAAAACCATGAAATTATTCTCTTATAGATAGTTATAACTATCCAAGCTGCTGTTGTAAAGGCAGTCCCTTGGGCTACCTTTTGTAGGTAAATCTACAAAAAGATTCCTGTTCCCTTGCTTTTTTAAAAAACAGTTATTTTGTTTTTCAGATGATCCAAACATGATTTGTAAGACTGTTAGTAATTCCTGGAAGAGTGCATGGAATGCTTCCAGCAGTAGTGGAGAAGACAGTATATATACCAGTGATATTTTTATATGAGAAGTGCAGTATTTAAAAATCAGGGCTTTTCGTTAATAGTTGCATTGACATTTTATGCCTACATTTTATATTAATAGAATTGATTACAAATCATTTTAAGAAAAGTTTTCCAATTAATTTTTAATAATGTCATTGTGCCTCACAAATGACTTTTTTTTTTTTTTTTTTACTTTTTTTTTTTTTTTAACTGTAATGCCCTAGAATTCCGCAATTCATTCCACTACTGGCTAAATAGCTTAATGCAACCAAAAGCAGAAAATAAAAGCATACTTTTAATAAGTACTATTTTTTTCTGATTAGAGCAGAAAATGATTACATGCTTTTTTAAGAAAAGAAAATACGTTAAACTAGGGGAAAAGAGAGAAAGCCCGCTTTAATCATTCCTCCACCACCCACCCAGAACTGGGAGGGTTAGAGAATCCCTGTGAATTACTCTCTGGTGCATTTCTTTCTTTTTTAATTTAGATTTTTTTACTTATTTTAGAGAGAGCAGGGGTAGAGGGAGAGAGAATCTCAAACAGACTCCTTGCTGAGTGAGGAGATCAGCGAGGGGCTTCATCCCATGACCCCATGATCATGACCTGAGCCAAAACCAAGAGTTGGACTCTTAACCGACTAAGCCACCCAGGCGCCCCTGGTGCATTTCTTTACGGTAGCAGGATGTCGCAGCTGGAAGTATTGACAGGGTTATCTGTTATTTGGTAAGGAAAGGGCAGGTTTCAACTGACCTAAAAGAAAAATGTTCTTATTTTGAATGTCTGACAAATGATATTTGCCAATACAGGTAACTGTGGTACTAACGATACCCTCCCTACAGTATGTGAGAACATGCCAATAATGTTAAGGCCTAGCAAAGTAGAACTCAGTGAGGATAAAGATTTGCAGTGCACTAAAACACTCCCATGAACCCTCGTGTTTGCAGAATTACTTTCTCATGTTTCCCCTAGATGGAAAAGCATTTTGACCCAGGGATTACAAGTAGTTCAAGACAACGATTTTCCTCCAGGAAAATGCTTATTACTCTCTTGTTAAGGAATAATAAATAGCAGCAGTGTGTTACCCTCCTGCTAGTCACGTTCTCCTGGGCTTTATGCGGAGATACCAAGAGATACAAACACTCTGCATTCCCCTAGAGGACCTCACGTGCGGGGTGGTGGCAGGGATTTCATGCGAATGTTACAACTGCACAAATCCACGATTTTGCAAGAGTGTAAGAACAAAGCAAAGCTCAGTGCAAGGCATTAGTAGAACCTCAACTTTCAGATTGCTTTCCGAATGTTAGGTTTGCCAATCAACTAATACGGCAAACATTTATTTGGCATTTGCTGTTTGTCAGGCATCGTGCAGACATGGATCCTCTCAGCTAATCGGCATACCATCCCCCCTGAGAGCTAACAATGAGTGAACATCTATGGAGTGCTTACTATATGCAAGACGTTGGTTTAGATTCATTAATACGTTACCTCATTTAATCCTCACACAATCCTGTCGCGGAGGGTCTGTTCTCTCCCTTTAGGGAGGTAAGGAAACTCAGTTTGGAGAGGCTAGGTGAGCTGCCCCAGGCCATCTACCCCCGGAAAGACGGAGTAATCCCACAGCTACCTCAGAGCCTGCACGCTTAGTCACGGAACTGTAATAACGCGTGGGATGCTTTGAGGCTAAGGACCTAAGAGTTCAGATACTTTGGCATCGGTCCTAACGCTGCGCAAAACGTTTTGTGTTCTTTTAAGATCTGCTTTCCGAGTGCTGACAGCTCAGTGCGGTAAAAACAACACAAAACTCTTCAAAAAACTGGGAGAAGGATAATGAAAACAATTGAGCAGCGCTACACCATTACAGCAGTGCAGCCTCACCCCTTTTTGTCCTCCCAAAGTCCCCATAAAAATCAAGTTTATTAAGGATCGTGTTTAAGAAGCTAGTGTCCGTAGGCTTGCTCTTGCAGTGCGATGAATTAAATCTAGGTTGGGGAAGCTCTATTTAAACTGGACGCAGACTCTTGCTCTTTCCCGATCCCCTTGGGCGGAGGTACAAGGACGCAGGGCCTGTGGGCGGGGTCAGGATGCTGGGGCCCGGGCCGGGGGCGGGCTCTCTCGCTGTCCGCCCAATCATCGCCCGTCCAGGCCCGCGGCCGATTGGTGGTTGCCATAGCTCCGGTTGGCTTTGACAAGATGGCGGCGGCAAGGCGGCGCGGGCCGGGTCTTCGGGTCCGGTGCTTCCCGGACTTAAGGCGGGCGCGGTTCTAGTAGCGAGCCCAGCCAGACGCCAGGCATGGCTTGCGTCGCCGGCGCTGCTCTTGAGGCTCCTCCTTCTGCTGGGCTTCCTGAGGCCGCTGTGGGGGAACCTGGGTGTGTACCGCAGGACTGGGGCCTGCAGGCCGGGGTTGGGGGTGGGCGAGGAGTTTGGGGACGAGGCGTTTAAGGGACCAGACTTGGGACTCCTCCCGGAGTCCTTACAACTAGTAAGTCCGCCCTTCCCCTTCCTTCTCGCCTAGTTTTCATTCCTGCTTTCATCCGCATGACCGGCCCCGTGGTCAGTGCGTCCCTGGTCGGAGGCACCGAGGATGTGACCGTGTCCCTGGCCCTGCTGCAGGACAAGGAAGGTAAAGCGTCCGGCTCTTCCCGTGGGGAGGGTGGGGGGTGTTGGGCCAGGGCCAGGCCACCCAAGGAGCCCGGGAGGTGGCATCGCAGGAGGTGGCATCCCCGGGGTTCCCCAGCTGCCGTCCCCTGCAAAGTCGCCATGGGAGCAGGGATGGGGGCCTGCTGTGGACCAAAGAGGACCAACGGACAGGCTCAGGGAAAGAAAGCTTGAGACAATAATGGCTAGCACTTACTGAGCTATCTGTCCTCTGTGCTTTATATGCATCACCACATTTTCCTAGTAAGAACAGTAATATCCTTCCATGCCATTTAACAAATCAAGACACTACAGTTCAGAGAGGTTGTCACTCGTCCAAAGTTGCACAGCTTGTGAAGGGCCCAATCCTTGGCTTTGAAAAGGATTCCCTCCTAGGGAGCCTGATTCCAGCATGCACACCCTTAGCTGCTGGGCAACACTGCCTTGCATCCTAATCTTCTCTCCTATAGGATTATTGCCTGTTCCAGCTTGTGGACTGCTGACCAATGAGACAGGAGACTGGAGCTTGACTGTGACCCCCACTGTGGTAAGGCCAGAGGTCAAATGTTCTCAGTAGCACCTGTGGAAACCCACAGTTAGTGTTTCTGCAGTGCTGTCTTGGTTGAACATGATGTAGTGTTCTCTGTGCTTGAAACTACCATGAAACTGTGTGTTATCAGATCTAGTAGACACCTGCGCAGCCCAGAGGTGCTTATGCGAGGGTCAGGGGTCCTTGGACGACTTTCAAGAAGTTTAAGAACCCTCTGAAATTGTCTGTAACATTATGCGTGCATTTTTCTGGTGAGAGGGTTGCCAGCTTCCATCAGATTATCAGATGGATCTGTGACTCAAAAATCTTCATGAACCACTAAGCTCACCCAGTCTGAGCTTACACTCAAGCCGGGAGAGAGGAAATACCTTCCATTTAATAAATGTTTTATTGAGTGCCTAGTATGTGCAAGACATCAGTTCTGGAGATAAAG
>NW_024425897.1:24202551-24272087 GCF_017311325.1 Ursus maritimus
ACGCGTGGGATGCTTTGAGGCTAAGGACCTAAGAGTTCAGATACTTTGGCATCGGTCCTAACGCTGCGCAAAACGTTTTGTGTTCTTTTAAGATCTGCTTTCCGAGTGCTGACAGCTCAGTGCGGTAAAAACAACACAAAACTCTTCAAAAAACTGGGAGAAGGATAATGAAAACAATTGAGCAGCGCTACACCATTACAGCAGTGCAGCCTCACCCCTTTTTGTCCTCCCAAAGTCCCCATAAAAATCAAGTTTATTAAGGATCGTGTTTAAGAAGCTAGTGTCCGTAGGCTTGCTCTTGCAGTGCGATGAATTAAATCTAGGTTGGGGAAGCTCTATTTAAACTGGACGCAGACTCTTGCTCTTTCCCGATCCCCTTGGGCGGAGGTACAAGGACGCAGGGCCTGTGGGCGGGGTCAGGATGCTGGGGCCCGGGCCGGGGGCGGGCTCTCTCGCTGTCCGCCCAATCATCGCCCGCCGCTCTCCAGGCCCGCGGCCGATTGGTGGTTGCCATAGCTCCGGTTGGCTTGACAAGATGGCGGCGGCAAGGCGGCGCGGGCCGGGTCTTCGGGTCCGGTGCTTCCCGGATTCTAAGGCGGGCGCGGTTCTGTGAAGCGAGCCCAGCCAGACGCCAGGCATGGGCTTGCCGCCGCCGGCGCCTCTGCTCTTGAGGCTCCTCCTTCTGCTGGGCTTCCTGAGGCCGCTGTGGGGGAACCTGGGTGTGTACCGCAGGACTGGGGCCTGCAGGCCGGGGTTGGGGGTGGGCGAGGAGTTTGGGGACGAGGCGTTTAAGGGACCAGACTTGGGACTCCTCCCGGAGTCCTTACAACTAGTAAGTCCGCCCTTCCCCTTCCTTCTCGCCTAGTTTTCATTCCTGCTTTCATCCGCATGACCGGCCCCGTGGTCAGTGCGTCCCTGGTCGGAGGCACCGAGGATGTGACCGTGTCCCTGGCCCTGCTGCAGGACAAGGAAGGTAAAGCGTCCGGCTCTTCCCGTGGGGAGGGTGGGGGGTGTTGGGCCAGGGCCAGGCCACCCAAGGAGCCCGGGAGGTGGCATCGCAGGAGGTGGCATCCCCGGGGTTCCCCAGCTGCCGTCCCCTGCAAAGTCGCCATGGGAGCAGGGATGGGGGCCTGCTGTGGACCAAAGAGGACCAACGGACAGGCTCAGGGAAAGAAAGCTTGAGACAATAATGGCTAGCACTTACTGAGCTATCTGTCCTCTGTGCTTTATATGCATCACCACATTTTCCTAGTAAGAACAGTAATATCCTTCCATGCCATTTAACAAATCAAGACACTACAGTTCAGAGAGGTTGTCACTCGTCCAAAGTTGCACAGCTTGTGAAGGGCCCAATCCTTGGCTTTGAAAAGGATTCCCTCCTAGGGAGCCTGATTCCAGCATGCACACCCTTAGCTGCTGGGCAACACTGCCTTGCATCCTAATCTTCTCTCCTATAGGATTATTGCCTGTTCCAGCTTGTGGACTGCTGACCAATGAGACAGGAGACTGGAGCTTGACTGTGACCCCCACTGTGGTAAGGCCAGAGGTCAAATGTTCTCAGTAGCACCTGTGGAAACCCACAGTTAGTGTTTCTGCAGTGCTGTCTTGGTTGAACATGATGTAGTGTTCTCTGTGCTTGAAACTACCATGAAACTGTGTGTTATCAGATCTAGTAGACACCTGCGCAGCCCAGAGGTGCTTATGCGAGGGTCAGGGGTCCTTGGACGACTTTCAAGAAGTTTAAGAACCCTCTGAAATTGTCTGTAACATTATGCGTGCATTTTTCTGGTGAGAGGGTTGCCAGCTTCCATCAGATTATCAGATGGATCTGTGACTCAAAAATCTTCATGAACCACTAAGCTCACCCAGTCTGAGCTTACACTCAAGCCGGGAGAGAGGAAATACCTTCCATTTAATAAATGTTTTATTGAGTGCCTAGTATGTGCAAGACATCAGTTCTGGAGATAAAGGCTGAGAAAGGCAGACTTTGCTTGCATCCCAGGAACTGGGGACTGTTTTCATTGACTTTTTGTGTGTGCATTTAATGTTCTGCTGATATGCTGGTAGGATGATAAAGAAACTAAAAAGGTGCTGGACACACTGAGATAATTTATCACACAGACCTGTGTTTAGTCTTCTCTAACTATCCAAAAGTTGGTTGCCTTTCTGTTAAACGGAGGATTAGGAATCAGGGCTTGCATATTGCCATAGACTTAAGGGGTGGGATTGAACAGAATGATGTCATCTTTGTATACGGTTCTCCTTTTGTAAAGTGAACTGAGGCTGGTGCGTGATTTTATTATGTTTTCCATTATGTGTTCTTACAATGATTCGTGCTGTGTTGAGTCACTTTAAAAGGGACAGCATATTTTCCTTTCAGAATGCGTTGGATGTGACAGTGAGGTTGAAGAGGGGTCAGCAAAGGTGTTCCTCTAATGAGACGGATTCCTTCTCAGAGTCCCCATGTATGGTCCAGACTCTTCTGGTTTCAGCATCTCGCAATTCATCCTGTTTAGCCCATCTGCTCATTCAAGTGGAAATTTATGCCAACTCTTCTTTGGCCCATAATGCATCAGGTAAGAAAATCTTTGACAATCAAAACATTCATGCCAAACATTATCTGTTGGACTCTAAGCGTATGCCACGTAATCTGCTCTTGAGTCAGTCTTGCCCTCCTAAGCATACTTCCCTTTTGTTTAATTTTCTTACTTTAGAAATTTCCACTTTGTCCTATTTTACTTAGTTAAGATCTAGTTTGTTTTGCTCTACTGTTTGTATCCTTGGAGACTGCCTTTGAGGGAGAAAGTGAAGTTTGTTTCTGTGTATTGACACTTGTGACTCCATCTTAAAACACAACCAAAAACAAAAAAGCAAGGGAAAGATTAATGAAGGAGTTTACAAAGCAAACAAAAAACCCACAATAGATTTTCGGTGAAAGCATTTGGCCACCAGCTCCCTTTCCAGAGACAGCCTCTTAATTTATACTTATGGAAGTGCGTGGTATTCTCTTGTTTAAAAACAACACACACACACACACACACACACACACACACTAATGACACACAATTTACTATTCTGTACCTTTCAAAAATAAATTCCATATAAATGTAGGTTCACCTCGTTCTTTTTAAGCTGCATAGCATTCCATTGCATAGCACTTCCAGCTTGTGACGTGTAACCAGCGCTGTAGCAGATGTCACCGCGCACACGTGTGTTTGGACTTGAAAATGGTATTGTGTTAGTCTCCCTTTCCCATGGCAGAGTTCTCAGAACAAGAGAACGTAGGTGTGCCAGTGGTGAGGGGTCCACTTTGGTGCCACTGCCATGCTCCCTGTCTCCTGCACCCAGATCCGGCATCTCTTGCCTTTCCGGTCATCTGAGATGAAGGGAGATGCGTTCCTCCTTAGTAGCAACGGCCTGTCACTTTGAGACTCCCACGCCATGACTTCCCTCATCACATCCCCTCGCTGTGGTCCTCCTTGTGATTTTGAAAGTGGAGGAGGATGGGATAAGTCGAGGCAGTGCCATTCAGTGGGCCGCTCTGCCCTCTATGTTCTCGCACCGAAGGGTCTCCGAGATAAATCGCCAGCTGCAGAAAGCAGATGCAGATGGGTGCCTACAGCATGGAAGGAGAATATGTATTTATATTTGCATTAAGAAGTTCTGGAATGCTATCTGAGATGCCAACCACGGGAGACCATTTGGGGGAGTGATGTGCGAACAGGAAGGGGTTGGCTGTGAGGACTTCACCGTGTACCTTTTTTTAGATCCTCTTGAGCTCTTTGAACATGTGAATCTGTGACCTATTTAAAGGTTTTAAGTTTTGTTTTTAGAAGAAAAAACATTCTCTAATGTTTAAAATTCAGAATAAACCAACAAAATAATATCCAGTGGGTGCAAAAAACCCACTATGGGACGGATTAATGGTAGCTATACCATTCGAAGTGGTGGCTTTTCTTCTTTTAAAAGATATTGACTTGACTACATTTAGGTAATAAATAAAATTCATTTAAAAAATATTGACTACATTTAGGTAATATTTTAAAACATCTTTGTACAAATAGCCAAACTTAGGAAAATTAGAGTCTTTGTATATTGGTAATTATGAGATGTCCACTCTGACCCCATGAAGGTATGAAACATTTTGCACCCAGTCAGACAGAGCTCAGAACAAGAAAAAGGATGGAAGGACAGACAGGAGGTACGTGGTATGCCTAATAACAATGAAGCTAGCAAACGGCAGAGGAGACATATAGATAGATGCACAGACATCTATCTATATATCATATAGTAAAACCCTATTCTAAAATGCCTTGCTTCCGTCCCACGGGTTTGATTATACTGATGGTCAGAGCCTTGCCTGGTCTTAGTAACATAGTCTGTTAATCAGACCTTCTCATTTCTGATGCCATTGACATACTGGGGTTTACTATGTTGTAGCACAGACTCTAGTTAGCTGCTCTTTAGATGCTTCAGCTGTCATATCATTGAAGTTAATTGTACATAGAGTTTAAAGAAGTAGTCGCTACGTAGTTTTTCAAAATGTCCCAAATCCTAGGGCAAAAGTAAAATTCAAGGGGCGCTTGGGTGGCTCAGTTGGTTAAGCGTCCGACTCTTGATCTTGGCTCAGGTCTTGATCTCACAGTGATGAGTTTGAGCCCTGCAGTGGCCTCCATGCTGGGTGTGGAGCCTACTTAAAAAAAGGAAAATTCAGCAGACTGAAAATTTTACCTGGTACATTATTGCAGAGAAACTGGAAACATTACTCACTGGATTTTGAGTTAGGAGGTTGAAATGTAATATACCATATTCCTTTTCCAATCCACATAAAAATTCTTAATTTCCCCCACACTTTCACACTTGAACCAGAACCAGGATGTGAAGAGTTGGTCTGCAGTGTGATGGGATATGAGGTTGAGCAGGCAGCATGATTAGATATAATCTTGCGGCCAGATAGGCCCCAGATAAGCTGTGTGAAGTGTCACCGTGGTTTCGGTTTTATCTGCTGGGGGAGGTAATGAATTTGAAGGAGTCAATGCTCAAGGTCCGTTGGTGTTACGAAAGGGATTGTTCAGCATATTGAAAAATAAAATCGGTGCCTTAACATTTGTCCCAACTTGTAAATTTTAGTCACTCGATTATCTTTAAGATCAACTGTGACTTTCAGTTTATCATAACTAGTGTATTTTCCTATATTTGGGTTTTTCTGGGAGTAGTAGATAACAGGCCTCAGATAGGGTTTACGCACAGCTCAGGGATTCCTTCGTGTGTCACATCTGGTCGTGGTGATTTGTACAACAATGGTTCAGCTTTCTTTCGAGTGTCAAAAAACGTGGCAGTGCTCTGTCAGAGTGCTTCATTGCTGGACTTCTCTGTCGTTTGTACTTTTCAGAGAATGTGACTGTTATTCCCAACCAGGTGTATCAGCCTCTTGGTCCTTGTCCTTGTAATCTGACAGCCGGGGCCTGTGACATTCGCTGCTGCTGTGACCAGGTACGTCCTTTCTGATTATGGGTACAAGACCCTGTGTGGAACACCAGTAGGTCCCCATCCGTGGCTTTTTGAGGGACGGGCTTTGAAAACTAAGATTGGGTTTTGTGTTGCAGCTTGTTTTCAAATTGAGTGCTTCCTTGTCTAGTCCCGTCAGTCTAGTTTAGGGAAGGAAAAAATGTATCTCTTCACATAAAGTCAAGATTGAGATGATTATGCGGAGAGGGTGGTGTTACTATCTTATTGAGAAGCCTCTGTGGAAAGAGGTAAAAAGAAAGGAAAATACATTGTTTCAGTGATTTTTTGGGGAACGCGTAGAGGTGCACAACCCTCACGACAATCCCATTTGAGAACGTTTCTGTCACTCCAGAAAGACCTCTTTGCCCCTCTGCAGTCTCTCCCGTGCCCGCTGCTCATCCCAGGCCCCTCTTCATCTGCGCTCTGGCTCTATGGATTGGCCTGTTCTGGACATTGCACGTAAGCGGATTCCGACAGCGCTTGGCCTTCTGTGTCTGGCTTCTCTCACTCCGCATCTTGTTTTCGAGGGTTCCACGTTGTGGTGGGTGTCAGTGCTGCGTTCCTTTTTATGGCGGAGTCACATTCCGTTGCAGGGATGGACCACAGATTGCAGATCCGTTTATCAGATGGTGGACATTTGGATTGCTTTTGCTTTTTGGCTGTGATGAATAAAGCTCCTGTGAACATTTGTATGCAAGTGTTTGGACGTGGGTTTCCATTTCTGTCGGGTGTAGTACCTAGGAGTGGAACTGTTCTGGTCTGTGGCAGCTGTATGTTTAACCTTTTGAGGAATTGTTTTCCAAAGTGGCCACACCGTTTTACATTCCCAGTAGCAGTGTGGCAGTGTGGAAGGGTTGCGATTTTTCCCACGTCCTCACCTACATTTGTTACGGTAATCTTTTTGATTATAGCCATCCTCGTGGGTGTGAAGTGGTATTTCATTGTGATTTTGATTTGCATTTCTGCAGTGGCAAGTGATGTTGAACGTCTTTTCATGTGCTTACTGGCCATTTGTATATCTTTGAAGAAATGTCTATTTAGACCCTTTGCCCATTTTTTAAGTGGGTTGTCTTGTTGTTGTTAAACTATAAGAGTTCATTATACCTTCTGGTTACTAGTCCCAAATCAGGTATGTGATTTGCAAAAAACGTCCCCCATTGTGTAGATTGTCCACTTTCTTGTTGGTGTCATTTGAAACCCAAAAGTCTTATAATTTGATGAAGTCTGATTCATCAATCTTTTCTTTTGTTGCCTGTGCTTTTGGTGTCTTAGCTAGGAAACCGTTGCCTGATCCAGGTCAAATGCATATTTCTAATCCTTTGCGATTTAAGAGGAATGAGAGACGTGGCACATTTACTGGGACCCCAGTCACTCCCATTTGTGATTGAGCACATTTATGTCGTGATTGATTTTACAAAGCAGAAAAGGAAAGTTTAGGGCCTTCATTTATATTGGAATTCTCATATAACAATTGTACTTAATTTAAAAATACAGCACGTCATAAATCAGTATCAGTGGAAATGTCAAGATGGTGTTCTCTTCCTCTGTCTTCAGGACTGCAGTCGTGTGCCCGGTTTCTGACTTGACTTGTTTGTCATATTTGGTACTGACGTACACAGCACCAACCATGGGCCTTAGTCTTCTGGATCAGTGGTGTCTTTTGACAGCTGCTACTTACCACTTTAGGCACGATCAGTTGTTTAATTTGAATTGTTCTTGTTTAAAATCTATTTTTCTACTGTCAGTAAACAAGGGATTCAGGACATACTTAACTTTTAGCTCTCAGTGCTATATGAAACAGGGAAGAATATGGGTGAATAACCAAATACAGGAATCAAGTCACTTCTTGATGACATTAATTGGGGCGTGTTCTCATATGGTGAGGACCTTAAGGATTCTTACGGAGTTCAGACTGTTTGCCCTGACTCGAAATGTCTGTAGGTTTCTCTGGGTGGTGATGACAGTTACAAAGAGGGACGTTTACTCTGTTTTATTCCCCATTTGGAGTCTATTCCAGATTATCTTCTCTTCCTACTGTTTTCTTTCTTTTTTCTTTTTCTTTGTCTCTTTCTCTTTTTTTCTTTTTCTTTTTCTGTTTGTGGGCACGTCTTACGTCCTGAGTAAGGATGTAGTTCCCTGGCAGGTTTGAAAGTCCTGACCTGGAGGCTCAGCAGGGAGTCGATGAGAGAGATTCTAGCAGGCTTTTACTTCCTGTGAGCCCTAAGCGGGAGCAGCCGGGACAGAGACTCCTGCTCCACGCTTCCTCAGCCTCCTCAGCCTCCTCAGCCTCCTCAGCCTCCTCAGTCTCCTCAGCCTCCTCAGCCTCCTCAGCCTCCTCAGCCTCCTCAGCCGTGCGCTGCTCCCCGAGAGCGGACGCGGCGCCGCAGACGCCCCTGGGCGCTCCCCGCTCCTCTGCGTTTCCTTTCCAGGAGTGCTCGTCGGCTCTCACCGCGCTCTTCAGAGAGGCCTGTTTCACCGGCGCTTTCGGAGGCGACGTCAGCCCAGAGTCTGAGCACCAGTGCTCCGTGCAGCGGCGCCGCGGCGGCCCCGGCTGGTCCCCGTTGCTGTGCGTGCAGTCCTCGCCCGCCAACTCGCCCTTCCTGGGCTACTTCTACCACGGCTCCGTGTGCGTGCCCTCGGCCTCGCGTGCGCGGCCGGCCCGCCGCCTGCGGTCGCCTCTCGGGTCTAGACGTTCAGATACTCACGCGAGTGTACTTTGCGCGAAGCACTTGAAAGAACTGGGCCTCGCTGAAAAGAAACGGGTGACACCGCCCACAGTGAATCGTGATTCCCGGGCTTTGGGGAAGGCGTGCGGGGCTCTCGCGGTCTTGCTTTTCTTTCTTGTACCTTTCCCTGGTGTCGGATTTTACAGCTTTGTTATGCCTACGCTTCCTGAAGTAGAATTCATGTAGCATAGCGTTAACCACCAACCACTTTCAAGGGCACAGCTCTGTGGCTTTTAGTCCACCCCTGATTTTTGTAATTAAAGAAGTAAAACAAAAATGAAAAGAAGAATTGTTTGTAGCAGATAATAGCCGCTGGTTTGGTGATGCTCCTTCCCATTGGCTCACAGGTCCGCTGCGCGGCGCGGGTCCTTTGAAGTGCATCTGCGTACCGACCCCAGAGACTTTTCGGACTTCGGTTACAGACAAGGAGATGCAGTCATGACCGCGGCCAGGGCCTACCTGACCATCCCGCAGGTAAGAGTTTCCGTCTTAGTGTGCTGTAGGGCCCTTTAACATCTTTTCCCAGCCTGTTGTTAATTTAACTTCTGCTCTTAAAAATCTCATCTTAAGTTACTGATTTGTCTCCTGTGGACTTCCCAGGCACTCAACTCTTTGTGGTCTGTGGATTTTATTTTTAACAGTCCCTCTTAAATTAGCCACCGTTTTGCTAAATCTCAGAGTGAACTTACCAACCAAAAGACATTCTACCAATTTCCATGGAAATAACTACCATTCTGGACTTCTGTTAGTTTAACAGCCGATTTCTAGTAAGCTATAAGTATATAGTTTAATATAATATTCCAGAACTTTGAAAAATATCTCAAGGCCTTAGAGTTTTATGTGAAATCTTTATTTTTTTTTTTTTAAGTCCAAAATCATGAGTAAACATATTTGTGGGACGAAAACATGGGAGTCTTAACCATCTCTCTTCACTGTTCAAGGAATCCATTTTTATGGTTTTAACAAAAATCTAGTTGTCCCGAGGGAGAGAAAATGAAGTTGAGTATAATCATGTTTCTGCAAAGTAAATGGAGCAGGCAGTTTTCTTCGTTTTTGTTCAATACTTCTACTCCTCAACCAGCGGCTTCCAGACTTTGATTAGCAAATTAACTAGATAATTTATCTCTGGGTCATCTAGTCAGTGAACTTGTCGTTATTGAAACTGACCCAGCAGTAAGAGCAGGTTGCGGAAAGAATGCCCGTACGAGACGCTGACCTATATTTTATGATTTGAAGAGAGGCCATAGCCCTGCTGGGATTTCCCGTTACCCTCAGGTGTCCCTGGCTGGGCAGTGCATGCAGAACGCACCAGTGGCATTCCTTCAGAATTTCGATGTTCGGTGCACTACTAATTTGGAAGTATACCAAGAGCAAGATGGTATTATCAACGCGAAGATCAAGAGTGGTGCGGTAGGAGGTACGTTAGATTGGTTTGAGAAAAGAATGTGGGGCTCCCGGGTGGCTCATTCAGTGAAGCGACCAACTTTTGATTTCGATTCAGGTCATTATCTCAGGGTCATGGGATCGAGCCCCGAGTCGTTGTCGGGCTTCATGCTTGGCAGGAGTCTGCTTCTCTGCCTCTCTCTCTCTCCCTGTGCCCCTTCTTGCATGTGCTCTCTCTCTCTCTAAAAAGAATAAATAAATCTTAGAAAAAAAAGAGAACACATATCTGAGTGTCTACATAAACTGTGATCTCATGAGGATATAAATCACTTCTACTGGATCAACTTGAAATATTTCAACTGCCAATCAGGAGGAAAATGTTTTCTTCAGAAAAAGTCCAGTTCCATAGGGCAACACATTGCATATTTGTTCGTCTTTACACATGGAGGTAAAACTCACCTAACATAAAATTAACCCTGTTAAAGTGTACAGTTCAGTGGCCTTTAGTACCTTCACAGTGCTGTGCACTCACCCCCTCTGTTTAGTTCCAGAATATTTTCCTTCCCCTAAAGGAAACCCTGTACCCTGACCCCTAGTGACCACTCATCCCCTTTCTGTCTCTATGAATTTGTTTGTTCTGGGCTTTCCATGTAAGAGGAATCCTGTAATATGTGGCCTTTTGTGTCAGGCTTCTTTCACTGAGTGTCCTGTTTGCAGGGCTCATCCACGCTGTGCCACGGACCAGAACTTGCTCCTTTTTTATGGCTGGGTCCTCTTCCATCCTATGAATAGTTGTGCCACATATGGCGTCCATTCATCCTTTGATGGGCTTTTTGGCAGCTGTGGTTGTGCTGCTGTGAATGTGTGTGACTGTCTGTGTGGACAGTCTCTCTTGGCTGTTCACCCAGCTGTGGGATTGCCGAGTCACATGGCGATGTGACTTGCCGAGGAAGCAGCAAACCGCGTCTAGAGCGAGCACACCATCTTCCGTTCCCACTGGCAGTGGATCGCACATTTGTTCCTACAGGAGAGTAGCTCTCCGGATCACTGTCACTGACTGGAATCTCCTCCTCAGTCATTACCAGATGCCAAGAACAGCGGGATTCCCACAGGTGGCATCTGGGGAGTGGGAGAGACTTTGGTAGCTGGCACACAGGCCAAGCTCAGTTACCATAGTTGCCTGATAAGCTTTCCCTTGAATAAGTGAACATGAGCGTGTTGGGCCATGTCGTCCCCGGGAGGCTAACTTCTGTATCTTTTCAGGCATTGTTACACCAAAAGTAATCTATGAGGAAGCAGCCGACCCAGACAAATACATCACCAGGACAGGTACTTGAATTAGCTCTTTTATGTCACCTCTACAGAAATATGTAGGTCATTTCTTAGAAGTAATATATAATCCTAGAGGAACATTGATTTTTATGAAGAATTTAAGGAACTTCACAACACTTAGAATTTTGTCTGCTCCACGTGTGGTTTGTTCCTTATTTCATCTTGTCTTGCTTCAGAGAGATCTCTGCCCCCTGGAGCCAGTTCCTCACAGCCCTGAGTTCTGTGGGTTCGGGGTCTGCAGGCTCCGGGGTCCCTGCTAGTTTTCAGGGCCTGGGAAGCTTTTCCGCAGTGTTGTTCAGGGAGCCAGCATGTACGCTTCTTGCTCTCTTTTCTCCTACTTTTTTGAAATAACTAAACTTTGCAGTTTTGATGCAGCCGAAGAAGTTATTCAGAGTTTGGCTAATAGTACCAGGATTTTTGTGGTTCATGAAGGATATCTGTGTTTCCTTACAATGTGTCGAAATTCTGAAATGTATTCATTCATCAGATCTTAGCAAAGTACCTACAATATAGTAGCGAGCTAGTGAGCAGGCCTCTGCTCCTAAGGGGCTGACATTCTGTAGTCCTTCATCTCTGATGAACGTTCGACCGAGCATGTGCTCTGTATCGAGCTTTGAGCCACATTCTGGGGGTACGGAAATGGAAGGAAAGGGCAGAGCTCACCCAGGACATTGTGATGCTGTGGAGGAGGGGGCCAGTGCTGATTGATGGAGCCCATAACCGACCTGAACCCAAGGAGGGTCATTAATTTATGAAAGTATTTTTTATTCGCAGAAACACTTTTAAGCAATGAATCAGCCTCCAGAAACGTGATTGTGGAAGAACATTATATTTTCAGATGGAATAATAACACAATCAGCGAAATAAATGTCAAAATTATTAGGGCAGAAATTAATGCCCACCAGAAAGGTAAATTTGTTGAGGGCGGTGAGAATGTTTTGAGTTTAAAATATTTTTTTTCTTTCTCTAAGATTCTCATAATTATTACACGTAAAACTAAATCAGTCTTGTTTCTCATTTGTATTTGTGATTTAATAGAAAACGTTTTTTCCTTTTGCATGTCAAAATGTAATTATAAGGTAAAGAAAATAACACTATGGGGGATAATTTCCGTCGTGAAAGGGTGCACATTATATTTTTATTTTGTTTTATTTCTAGGGATCATGACACAGAGATTTACAGTTAAATTTTTAAGCTATAATAGTGGTGATGAAAAGGAATTTTCTGGAAATCCAGGTAAGACGATGTGTGTCAATTGCTGATCCTACAAACATTTTAATTCAATACTCTTGTACTACAATGATTGTAAGTCACTCTCTCCAATTTTAGTTTGGGACTCTAACCTTTCTCTTTCTCTTTTGTGACACTGCGTTCTTTTTCTGATAACAACTTTTTTTTTTACGTGAAGTGTCCTAGATAGTAGCAAGTTGTTGTAAATGCAAAACATTCTTTCTCTTTAGCTACTAGTCTTTTGAAAAAAAAAAAAAAAAAAGATAATGCCTTTGAAGTGTTGGTAAAATAAGCTTTTAGAGAACTAAGAAGCTATAGATGATGGGTTCCTAACCTGGGGTTTCATGGAGAGACTTCATGGGGACTGTGAACTTCCGGTCATGTTGTGTATTTTGTGATTATGTACAAATATAGCATCACGTGATTTGTTGTATATTTGTTTGCTTCTTTAATTCGGTGTTGCCTCCTCAGCACCTGAAACAGTAGGGAGGACTGCACGTCCAACATGCCAGCTTCTAGCCACGCAATGTTCATATGTGGAAATGATAATATTTGGATATTTTGAGTTGAATAAAATATATTATTCAAATTAACTTCATCTACTTTTTCTCTCTCTTTTTTTTAATGGGGCTACCAGAAAAAAATTTTTAATGTCTAAAAAATTCTAAAAATGTGTCATATTTTAAAATCACATATGTGGTTTGCATTGTATTTCTGTTGGACAGCACTGACTTGGACCATAGTAGGTGTTCAGTGAGTGTATGTTGGATAAACTATCATTGTTTTTTAAAAACTTGTCCCTTACTTTTACTGTTCTTAATCAGGCGGTAAGTAACCATGAAGGAACAACTTTTTCAGGTTTTTTTTTTTTTTAAGATTTTATTTATTTATTTGACAGAGAGAGAGACAGCCAGTGAGAGAGGGAACACAAGCAGGGGGAGTGGGAGAGGAAGAAGCAGGCTCCCAGCGGAGGAGCCTGATGTGGGGCTCGATCCCAGAACGCCGGGATCATGCCCTGAGCCGAAGGCAGACGCCCAACGACTGAGCCACCCAGGCGCCCCAACTTTTTCAATTTTAAATAACTTTTTAGTTTGGATGATTTTCAATATTTGTATATATTGATTTAATAATGCATGATCCATTTTACATATATATATATTTCTTTTAAATGAGATTTTAGTGTACTTGTTAATGTGGAGTTTTGGATTTTATGGTTGGATTTCAAAGCAGGCTCCTGGAATTTAAGGGTTTTTATTTCATGATTTAATTTCACAGGATTTCTGAGAAACACCATCAGATTATGTGAAAAACGTTGACGCTCTTGTCAAAAAAAAATAAATTGCTTAGGAGCCAGAACCAATCAGTCCGTGAGATAGCCTGTGTATATGGCCATTCATTCTCTAGCACTTCACTTCTCTCTCTTGCATAGAGAACAATGCAAGAGAATTAATAAAGGTGTGCCGGACTCACAGGCACTCTAGAACTTTAGAGAAGTGGCATGTTGACTGTTCACCTCAAACTTCCCATCACTGAGGACCTGTGTGAAGTATCTCGTTTGTGTAGGTTCTGATCTCAGTGCTGGAAGAAAAGCAGAGTGACTCAGAGTTCTGCCCTCGGCAAGTTTCTATTCTGGGCTGTGTGGAGGAGATTGTACCTCGGCTGGGAATGGGAATGACCGGGGGCGGCCAGGGAGGCAGAAAAGAGCAGGTGGAGGTAGGCAGGGACAGGCCAGCGGCCCGAGGGGAGGCTGCTGATTCAGGAATGCTGAGAAGTAACGTGGGAAACACAAGCACTGTGCGTGAACCCTGATCGCATCTCGGTTTGTGAAAGCGGCTCTAAAACATGGTTTTGGGGACATAGGAAGAAATAGAAGTATGAACTGGATGTGATTTGATTGTAAGGAATTACTAATTTTCTTAGGAGAAATATTGGTATCATGGTTATGAAGAAGAATATCCTTCATTTCAGGGGACGTACGTTGGAGCTTTCGGAGGTGAAGTGTCAAGTCTACAACTTATTTTCGAAAGGTCTTGCCAAAAATAAATATGTATGTAGATGCTTATGTCATACAGAGAAGACCAATCAGGCTAGATATTCAGGGTTGCTGATTTTGGGTGGTATTCCTGTCAACTCTTGTGTACATGTGAACATTTTCATAATAAAAGGGTAGAAGCAGGGGCACCTGGGTGGCTTACTTGGTTGGGCGTCAGCCTTCGGCTCAGGTCATGATCCCAGGATCCTGGGATCGAGCTCCTCATCAGGCTCTCTGCTCAGCGGGAGCCTGCTTCCCCCTCTCCCTGCTGCTCCCCCTGCTGTACTGTCTCTCTCTGTCGAATAAATGAATAATATCTTAAAAACCTTTAAAAAAAAGTGTGGAAGCAGTAAGGCAGACTAATGGGAGAGAATGGAAATAGGACCTGAATCAGGCCGGGGGCAGGGGTTTGGGGGGCAGACTGACTGCACGGTGTTCCATCGAAAGGTTACTTTGATGGAAGTCTCCCTTCAAAGCGCCTGGGACCGGCAGTAGTGATCACTCAGTGAGTACTCAGGAACTGGCCTGCTTGGGGGCGGGTTCCCAGCGTGAGGGGGCCGGGACCGACTACTGCCTGCTCGTTCCTTTTCAAATTTTATTTTTGAAACTTATTTAAAAAGTCACACAAATATCTTTGTTAAAAAAAACCAAAAGACAGCGTATGAAGATAGTTTCTTCTCTCAAGTGTGTTGACAAAGCTTTGCCTGTAGTTTCCTTTCGTTGTGTGTTCCTCTTTTATACTGTTTGATGAGGAGGAGTTGTGTTGGGTGAACTTCAGCTGCTTCTCATTATTGCGTCTGTCTAGGTTACCAACTTGGCAAGCCCGTTCGAGCTCTAAATACCAACAGGAGGAATAATGAGACGACTTTACACCTTTGGCAGTCGGGTAATCTGGTTTGGTAATATGGTTCGCTCTCAGATAAACTAGAATTGGAAATACTGCCTTATTTTGAATCTAATCAAGTAGTTAATCCCTTTAAATTCCGGTTGGTTTATTTAGCTGGAGGTGGGGGGAAGGGTGGAGGAGATCAGGCTTCTACAGCTGTTTTTTGGTTTGTTTTTAAATTTAACGTTGTTTGCTCCCGAAGTGCTGGTTATTCATAAGAGAGATTTAAATATGGGGGCGCCTGGGTGGCTCGGTTGAGCGTCTGACTCTTGATTTTGGCTCAGGTCTCAAGGTCTCTCAAGGTCATATCTCATGAGATTGAGCTTTGAGTCCAGCTCCGTGATCAGTGGGGAGTCCGCTGGAGATTCTCTCCTTCCCTCCCCCTCTGCCCCTCCTCCCGTTCCCGCTCGCATGCTCTCTCTCTCTCTCTCTCTCTCTCAAATAAATAAATAAATAAATAAAATCTTTAAATATGGGGCTCTCTGGAGAGTCTCTTGTCATTGTTGCCTGTAGCCCAGGACGGTGCTAACTGGAGATGTGACCGTAACTTTGTTCCAAACAATGGGAATCTTTGCCTTGGTGGTGTGTGCCCGCATCTGCCAGAAGGCATCAGCTTTCACGGTCAGCATAAACCATTGATCCTGGGCCAGGTGTTCTGATACAGAAAGGCGCCTTTGTTCAGCTTTGAAAGGATTAGAGTAACGATGACCTCAGTTCTTGAGAAAATTGGAAACTTTATTTCCAATAAAGTTTCAGAAAACTGTTTTCTGTTTGTTTCCAAGAACTTTGAAGTAAATCTTTACTTTCATTTAGCAAAAATAGTAAGAGGATAATCTTTTTATTTTCTAGCTGGAAGGGGTTTGTGTACATCAGCAACTTTCAAACCCATTTTATTTGGAGAAAATGCACTATCCGGATGTCTTTTAGAAGTTGGGATCCATGAAAACTGTACGCGGCTCAGGTGAGCATATCATTGGCGAATCTACCTGCGTTTTGAGGGGTTCGCTTAAAATGAATTCACCACATGAATACTAGAGGCAACACGAATGTGAAACATTACAGTCTGCGTAACGAACGTGTGTAAGTGATAGTGGACAGTATGTACAGTTTCTCTAGAACTGATTCAGGGGCGCCTGGCTGGCTCGGCCGGTTAAGCATCTGACTCTTGATCTCAGCCCAGGTCTTGATCTCAGTGTGGTGAGTTTGAGCCCAGTGTTGGGCTCTATGCTGGTGTGGAGCCTACTTAAAAAAAAAAAGAATTGATCTGAAGATCAATAGAAGGGAAAATAGAGTTCTTTCTTGGGACTAGAGCCCTTTCATCCATATTTATGCAGTTGCTCAGCTGAACTGGGTTCCTCGTTAGAACCCAGTACCCCTGGAAACATAAAAAGGGCACGAGGCAGATAGAATTTTTGTGATTAACATTTACAGAATACCTAAGCCTTGTTACATGGTGTGTAAAGAACTTTGCACCTAATAGTCTGGGTGGCATTTGCAAAGGGTGTTTATGGGTGTGCATATACATTCACATTTTTTTTAATTGAGGTGAAATTCATATAATGTAATTAATCATTTTAAAGTAAATAGTTCGGTGACATTTAGTGCATTCATGGTGTAGTACAACCATCACCCCTATTTAGTTCCAAAACATTTTCATCTCTGCAGAAGAAAACCTGTACCCATTAACTATCCCTCTCTGTTCTCCCCTCCCCTGGCCCCTGGCAACCACCAATCTGTGTTCTGTCTCTAGGGACTGACCTACTCTGGACATTTCATAT
The DNA here is from genome assembly GCF_017311325.1 of Ursus maritimus. Taxonomy (NCBI): domain Eukaryota; kingdom Metazoa; phylum Chordata; class Mammalia; order Carnivora; family Ursidae; genus Ursus; species Ursus maritimus. The sequence continues at coordinate 24,219,427 of NW_024425897.1, forward strand.
AAATGGAATCCTACAATAGGTGACTTTTTGTGTCTGGCATCTCCAGCTCAGCTTAATGTTTTCGAGGTCTGTCCGTGCTGTAACAGCGGTCAGTTCCCCTTTGTGACTGAATTCCGTTCCACGTACGGCTGTACTCCATCTTGTTTATCCATTCAGCCGTCAATGGACATTTGAGTTGTTTCCAGCTTCGGCTGTTGAACAGTGCTGCTATGAACGTTCATGCGCCAGTTTTTGTTTGAGTCCCTGCTTTCAGTGATTTGGGGCGTATACCCAGGAGTGGAATTGCTGGGTCATATAGTAATTAGATGTTTAATTTTTTGAGGAAACACCACATCATTTTCAGGGGCTGCACCATTTTATGTTTCTACCGGGAATGTGACACCTCCCAACACTGATTAGTTTCTGTTGTTTTGATAGTTGCCGTCCTAGCAGGTGTGAAGTGGTATCTCCTGGTGATTTTTAATTGCATACATTCTTATCCCCATTTCATCTATAACACATCCTGAGAGGGGAGTCGGGAAAAGATGGGGGAGGCACTAAGCAGGGAAGTAGACTGCAGGCGTAAGTTACCAGCAAGGCTCTTGGTCGTGGGGAATAAGGCTGGAGTTTGCGGAGTCTTTCCCTTGCGGTTCATAAGGTTTGTACCTGCCAGTGACATCACCGGAAAGGAGGGATGGTAAGTTCCAATACTTTTTTTTTTTTTTTTTTTTTGAGAGGGAGAAGGAGAGAGAGAATCCCAAGCAGGCTCCACACCTTGCACGGGCACAATGCAGGGCTTGATCTCACACCCCTGAGATCATGACTGGAGCCAAAATCGAATCAGGTGCTCAACCAACTGAGCCACCCAGGCACCCGCTAAGTTGCAATTTTTAAAAAAGATTTTATTTATTTATTTGACAGAGAGACAACCAGCGAGGAGGGAACACAAGCAGGGGGAATGGGAGAGGAAGAAGCAGGCTCCCAGTGGAGGAGCCTGATGCAGGGCTCAATCCCAGAACGCTGGGATCACGCCCTGAGCCGAAGGCAGACGCTTAACGACTGAGCCACCCAGGCGCCCCCGCTAAGTTCCAATTTCATCTTATGGCTCAAAATTCTAGCTAAAATATTTAGGTTCCTTTTGCTATTGGATCACTTGGCCTGTAAATTTATCCTGGTAACTTGGTACGTGATCTATGTACCTCCCAAGTTTTATGACACTCAGTGGAGTCTGTAAGCTACATGATACCAACATAAATTACTAACATTTAAAACCCAAAGTAAAAGCTTGCTTCTGTATGTCTTCCCCTGGTGGCTTGGGTCTGTCCTGGAAAGGCCATCGAAGAGAATGCGGACGCCCAGCCAGCTTTTAATGCCACTTCCTTGGGCAGTTTTTATGTAGGCCCCCAGCAAGCACAACCTGGACGCTCCCTGGAAGGGACTTCAAGATGAGAGCCGCTAGCCAGGCGCTGAGAAATGTCTTACTCTCTCGCAGGGACAATGCTGTTGAACTACTTGACTCATTAATACGAGCAACTCATGTTGCAACGAGAGGCAACTCTGATTACAACGACCCTAGTGACGGCTGGCTCGAGATAATCCGTAAGTCACAGCTGCAGAGATGAGCAGCGCCTAGCTTGTTGCTGGGAGTGCCTGTGCTGGCTGTGCGTGGGAGCCCACGGGGCGGGTCTTCGTTCTTCGCTGCGGCTCAACTGACGTTTGTTTAGAGGTCAGCGCTCTGGGCAGCAGGCTCTTACATCCTTTACCTCTTACTCATGATGCCTTTTTTGTTTTTTTTTTTTTTCTTTTTAAAGATTTTATTTATTTGACAGAGAGAGAAACAGCCAGCAAGAGAGGGAACACAAGCAGGGGGAGTAGGAGAGGAAGAGGCAGGCTCCCAGTGGAGCAGGGAGCCTGATGTGGGGCTCAATCCCAGGACCCTGGGATCATGACCCGAGCCGAAGGCAGACAGACGCCCAACCGACTGAACCACCCAGGCGCCCCTCCTTTTTTTTTTTTAAGAGGAAATCCACATGAAGTTCAGAGTCCCCAGTTGTTTTATGAGCTAACAGCTTTTGTAAAAGGAAGTCTAAATGAAGATTGAAGATTTTCAGTGCGTTTCAGTTTGCATTGCTGTTTTCGATTGCCAGGGATATGGGCAATCGAGACCGGACTTTGTAATTTGTAAAAGCAATGTTGTTAATTTAAAATAAGGTGATTGAAAAGATGATACCGAGTGAAAGAAGCCAGACAGACATGACCACGAACTGTACAGTGCCACGTGTTGGAAATGCCCAGAACAGGCAGATCTGTCGCAACAGAGAGCAGATGGGTGGTAGCCAGGGTCTGGCGCAGGTGGGACCAAGTGAGGTGTGACTGGTAATGGATACAGGGTTTCTTTCTGGGGCAATAAAAATGGAATTTGGTGATGGCTGCACAGCTCTGTGAATATACCGAAACCATAGAATTGTACACTTTAACTGGGTGGATTGTATGGTGTGTGCATTGTGTCTCAGGACCGCCGTTAGAACAGAAAGAAGTGAAGGTGTGGCAGATAAGGACAGCCGGCCCCACCCAGGCCGGTTAGAAAGGCTGGAGTCCTGTGCCTTTGGGCGGAGGCATTTGCAGCATCGGGCTCGCAGGGGATCCAGTGCGAGGAGGTGGAGTGCGTGTGGCCCAGGCAGTAGCCGTGAGCCACGCTTACCTGCAGGTAAATCCACAGCAGGCCCGGGGTCACTGTCAGTCGGAAACTGGCCCTTGTGCTGCAGCTCACTCAGCTGTCAGTGCAGAAGCCCGAGGGCTCAGTGGGTCGTGGCAGAGCTGGAACCCAAACCCAGGCTTCCAGCCTCTTTGCTGGCTCCCTAGCTGGCAAGTCGGGGAATCTTGAGTGTGGAAATGTGCCAACAGAAGGAGAGCTTCTTCTAGTGCTCTAATTAATGGCATTGCCTTTTGGGGCCAGAAAAAGTGACTTGGCTCTGCAGCATCTGCTGTCCTAAGTCGCCTCCTGTCACTGAGGGTCCTGCTGTGCCCCTCCCCTCTGCCCGGCTGGTGGGAAGCAGCTTTTCGAATCCTGCTGTCTGTACTACCTTAGGTTACTTCCGCTCAGCAGCCTGGAATTCACACGGAGGACCATCCAGACATGTGCCTGCACTCTCCTCGCCCCTTGTAGTTTGGTTTGGATCATTATGACACCCCAGTCCCCTGCCCTCTTTGGGTGGTGAGGGATCATGTAATATGTCTGTGGGCTGGAAGGGCCCCATATCACTCTCTGACTTTGGGAGGGGTCCTGGGGGCCATGGGGCTCTCAGGCTGTGATTCACCGATCCTCCTGTGCCCCGCGCTCGAGTCACTAGGCCCAGAATTAGGTCCTCATTTGGAAATAGAAACCAGAGGTTGGGGCTTTTCAGCCCCTGGGCTTTGCCACGAGGCCGGCTGAATGGGCTGTGGCATGCCTGAGGGTGGAGGGAAGGGGTCAGTGAAGCACCTAAGGAGTAGAAAGAACGGGAGGTTTCAAGAAGGAGAACCCCAGGTGGTTACATGAGAAGTATGAGGTGATGACATTTTGTTGCCTGCGAGGTGAGAGCAGTTGGCTTCTGTGTCCTGTCTAAGCCAAGACCAGTCTTGATCCTGGTTGATAAATAGAAGAGATGTCGAACATGTGGATCGAGGAGGAGGAAGTTGGAAGTCATAAACTGTCACCAACTTTCAAGTCCCTCCAGTAGTTCCCTCACAACTTGCCACTCGCCTCCTGTAGTTACTAATTTCTTAGTTTTATTCTCTACCATCGTGTTACTCTATGGCGACACAATAGGAAATTGCGTCTTCACTATTTAATCCACACTAACTAAAGTAGTTAGCTTGGATTTTAAATGTCTTAGACGGCTTGTACTAGAATAGCGCCGGCACGGGCTCAGTCTCGTGGCATTTTACTACAGTTGGATGGTATTTCTGCTAAAACTCTGGGGGAGCTTGGAGGTTGGGAACTGAATCAGGACGTCTGGTTTTATTATGTGGGTCTGGGATTTTAAAGTTCCGGTGACTGAGTTAACAGACAAGGAAACATTTTGAACACGAGAGCCAGCACTGTTAAGGAGTGATGATACCGAGAGCCTGTTAGAGACGAGAGATGCGTTAATGTGATTCCTAACATTTCTCATTTCCCCCCCTGTATCATGGCACTGTAGGAAGACTTACTCTTCTTTCCAAAATGCACAACGGGTGGGGCACCTGGGTGGCTCAGTCATTAAGCGTCTGCGTTCCGCCAGGGTGTGATCCCGCCGTTCTGGGATCGAGCCCTGTGTCAGGCTCCTCTGCTGGGAGCCTGCTTCTCCGTCTCCCACTCCCCCTGCTTGTGTTCCCTCTCTCGCTGGCTATCTCTCTCTCTGTCAAATAAATAAAATCTTTAAAAAAACAAAAACAAAACAAAACAAAACAAAAAAACCCCAAAATGCACAACGTGATATTTCTGTAGGTGCAGATGCCCCTGGTAGAGGTGCAGACCCGCCTGACAGTGTGAGTGGCATCTGCGTGGATATCCCTGCCCGACTGCATATCCGCATCCTCATCTCAGATGCTGGTGCCGTGGAAGGGATTACTCAGCAGGAGATTCTTGGCGTAGAGACAAGGTATGACTGCATCTTGGATAAGTGTAGTTTAGAGAGAGTCAGTAAATTTGCTGGTGCTCCAAAGAGTAGGGAAATGCTAATGTGCAATCTGATTGTTTATTTATGAATTGCAATTATTAGCAACATGAGTATGTGGATAAATGAAATATGTTATCATCTAGGTGTATAATGGTAGCTTGTTCTCACAAGTATTTATAAAGCTGTGGAAGGGATTCTGCACGGTCTCTCGGGGTACAAAGACGAAATCCGGGGACATAATAATCCATGCATACCGAGTAGGGAACACTGTGGGGAGGGGGTTTCCCCAAGGGGAAGCTGGGGTGCAGTTGCCAGAAGAAAGGGGATGGGATGCTGGATAGGCAGAAACCACTGATGTTAACCACCAAACGCGGCTGGTAGCACTGTTCTGAGAGTGATGCGGTGTGTGCCTGCAAGATGCGTGTAAAGCACCTTCGTGCTCCGCCCAGCACCTGGAAAACCCTCCAAGATGGCTAGCTGCTGCTGTTCTTATCATATTATTATTGTAGTGGGGTGATCGGCCTGTGAGGTTCACCGTGCTACTCTGTCTCCTTGTGCCTATGTTGGAAAGTTTACATTGCCCAAAGGGGGAAAAAGAACTAATAGAATTTGAGCCTTCTTTAAGAGAATCCCAATTTATATCGTTGCTGTCAGTTCCCTGATGCTCTTAACAGACTAGAAACGAGTGATGGATATGTTACCTGCATAATCTTTTCCTCCCAGGTTCTCTACAGTGAACTGGCAGTTCCAATGTGGGCTTACTTGTGAGGATAAGGCCGACCTTTTCCCTGTCAGTGCATCGGTCCAGTTTATTAAGATACCTGCACAGTTACCCCGCCCACTGACAAGGTAATCCGGTTGACAACCTTGTTGACGTTATTAGGAAGCAGAAAAACATATACTCAAAAATAAGAAGTTTATTTCTTTAATTATGTTTCGATGCATTTCATCAAAAGTGTGCTTTGTTGTGCCTATTGTAATCTTCTAAAATGTTTCCTAGATTCCAGATCAATTTTACAGAGTATGACTGTAACAGAAATGACGTGTGTTGGCCGCAACTTCTATATCCATTGACCCAGTATTATCAAGGTAGAGTAAAGCAGATTTCTGGAAGGATTATCATTATGTTTTGCCAATTAAAATATTTTTAAAAAATATGTATGTGTCACAGAAAACTTAAAACACATAGAAAGAGTTTTAAATGATTTACTAATAAGGTTGCCACTTAAGAGCGATCACTATTACTGTTTTGGCTTATTTCTACCTAAATAATTACCAAAAAATTTAAGAAATAAGAATTGTGCTTCATTTGGTTCATTTTCTTGCAGGGGAGCCTTATTGTCAGTGCGTGGCCAAGGGCTTACTATTGGTATCCTTCTTCATGTTAGCTGTGTTCCTCAGTAACCCCTGGGCCAGAATGTGCAAAGCTTGAAATTCATCTGCCACCTGACCTCCTACAGACCACAGACTTTTGCTTCAGTGATTTGTCGTACTCCTGTGTGCATGCCTCTCTGTAAAATTGTAATAAATGCAGTGCTTTATTTTTGTAGAATTTTTAAAAATTAAGTGCACTGCGAATTTAATTCACATGTGTAACCAGATGTACAGAGCAATGCAGAATTAGACATTCTCATCGCTGGACCAGACTGAGCAAAATGCACAAGAGGGTCAACTGTGTAAATAAACGTTATTAGAAGCTTTAGTGGATCACAGGTTACTAAAGTCACAGGAGTTTCAGTCCACATATGTTATTCTTACCTTAGAAAGTTAGTATTGTCTTCAAATTTTTAAATATTCCCGATGAATTGGTTGATTAATTTCCTCTATTCCAAAGAAAGAATTAAAAATTCAGGAAGCCTTAAAAATGTATATACTATAAGATGTATGTATTATTTTGTATATATACACAAAATAAATTGATGAGGGAAGATGTGGAGGCTGAAGGAGGGAAAGTAATATTGGGAGGAGAGTAAAACAAAACCAGGAGGGGAGGTCAGCACAAGTATGATTAGATACAGAAATCATAGACCCATGGATTTAAGATAAGCTGGTTTTCAGTGAAGCATAGGTTTTCTTAGTTGAGGCTTGAGAGAAATTCCTCTTGTGGCCCCTTACGAGGGGATAGACAGCATGATGCAGGGGTGGGTGGGGGCGAATGGTTGTCAACCACATCCAGATCGTGGCCACATGGCAAATCTCTGCATTTTCTTTGTGGACTAGACAAATTTAGTCATGTTTCAGGCAGAATTTGTACACGGCCAGTAAGCCTAATTTTGAAAAGTGATTGTCTTCCCTTTCACACTCTGATGGAATTCCTCGTGCCTCCTGACTTCCCGGATACGTGAATTGTGTTGTTGCATTTTCCAGTGTAAATCTGTAAACCCGGTTCTATTTTTTACTGATTCATATTAAACATATAACTAGTGACATACAGAAGTTTCTCCCTCGCGTACCACTATATGTACTGCATTGAGAAATACTGGATTCCTCCCCTTCTGCTTCTCTTTTTCTTTCATTTGGATCTCTATGGTGAGAAGTGATCACACCCTATAGAAAGAGTAAAACAATTGTCTTTTGTCAAAGAAAAGGAAATACCCACTGATCAGTTAATAGTAATGATTCAGAAAGTCTTTCTATGGCAGTTAATATAACTATCTCTGGAAAATTAATTTAAAATTTTCAAATGACAGGTAATTGAGCCTGATTTTGTGGGCTTTGTTAGGATGACTTGTAGTTAAGAGGGGAAAAGCTCACTTTGGCAGAAGAATGGGATCTGAGGGACATGCTATATGGTTTTAACTTTTCTAAGATTATACATTCATGTATGCATTTGAGAAATATTTATTGAGTGGCTACTACATGCTGGGCCCTGGAGATACCAAGTCAATGTCCTTTGTCTAGTGGAGCTTACATTCTAGTGGGGGGAAATTGGCGATAAATACAGACAAGATTATTTCAGACAGTGGTATGTGTGATGAAGAAAATAAAACGGGGGTTGGGGTGGGGTGGGAGATTACCTTAGCTAGGGGTCTGGGAAGCCTCAGAGGAAGGGACATTTGAGCTGACAACCAAAGGAACCAGCTTTGAGAAGGTCTAGGAGAGGGGTGTTCTGGGCAGAGGGAGGAATCGCCAAGTTCAAGCGCACCGACCTGGGAAGATAAAGAAGGCAGGTGTGGCTGGAGCAAAGGGAGTCCAGGCTAGGTGATGGAGATGAGGGCTTGGGGGAAGAAGAGGGTCAGATCCTGTGGCGTTCTGCTGGCCATGGTAAGAAGTTTGGATTTTACTGGGAAAGCAGTGGAAGAAACGCGAGGATTTAAAGTGGGCTACAGGAGATTTTCATCCCGTGTCAGAGCTGACTGTAGATACTGTGTGGAGGATTTGCAGAGGCAAACGTGCCCAGCGGGGCGACAGTGCCGGCATCCGACCCCGCTGTCTGGTCTGCACGGGGGACAGCCAGCCGCAAACACACGATGCGGTGTAATTCCGTCGGTATGAAATGTCCTGAATAGTCAGATCTGCGACACGAAATTGTTCGGGGTTGCCCGGAGCTGGGGACTGACGGCGCTGAGCAGGTAGAATCCTGTTCCGGTTGATGGAAATATCCTAAAAGTGGATCGTGATGACGGCTGCACAACCACTCTGTAACTTTACTAAAAATCACAAAATTGTATATCCTGGACGAGTGAACTTTATGGCACAAACTCAATAAAATACATTTTCAAAAGGTCTAAAGAGCTGAGCGAGCGGTTGTGTTCCGCCGGGAGCCTCAGCCGTCGTCCGCCGGGTTTGTGCTGGTTGGCCCCGCCGGCGCCGTCACCGCAGCCGGCCTCAACTCCGGGCGCCCATTGGTCGGCCGGCGGGGGGTGCGGGCACACGCTGGGGGCGGAACCGGAACCGGCTGTAGCCGGGGGGCGGGGTCTCGCGCGCGCTGTGGCGGCAGCGGCTGGAGCGGGGCCGCGGTGGCAGGACCGGGGGCGGCCGCTGCAGCCCGGAGCCCCATGGTGCGCGGCGGCGGCCAGGCCGCAGGAGGAGCCCGAGGTCCCGGCCGCCCCGGCTGACCGCGCGGACCGGAGCGGCCCGGAGCCGCCGCCGCCCGTCCGGCCCCGCCGGGGCGCGGGCTGGCCCGCCATGGGGTCCCTTTTCCGGAGCGAGACCATGTGCCTGGCGCAGCTGTTCCTGCAGTCCGGCACGGCCTACGAGTGCCTCAGCGCCCTGGGCGAGAAGGGCTTGGTCCAGTTCCGAGACGTGAGTGTCGCCCGGGAGACGCGGGCCGCACCTGCCCACCCAGCGCCGCATCCCGCCTTTCGCTCGGGCCTCGCTTCCGCGGGCTCCTGGGCAGGGGCGCGCCGCTGTCCCCATTTCGCAGGCAGGGAAGCTGGGGCCGGGCTTACCGGCCCGAGCTTCCGCACAGCGGCGCCCGAGCCCCGGGTCGCCGGGCGTCTGGCCGACGGCGGCTTTGGCAGGGTTAGTTAGGAACGCTCTGTGGAGTCTTCATCAACTTAGGGGAGTGCTATCAGATGCTCCGGAGCGCCGACTCCGTGCCAGGCACTGGGCTAGCAGTGGGGAGAATGAATCTGATGAGGCCTTTTGAAAACCTTTTGGAACTTACGGGGGTGGCGGGGACAAATTTCAAGCAAGTAAATACGTAAACATAATGTTTGCTGGGAGGGTAATGAAACCGGATGATGTGATGGTAACTCGAATCGGGGTGGTCAAGGAAGGCCCCTCTGAGGAGATGACGTTTGAGCCAAGATGAGGCCTGAATGGGAAAGAGCTGGCTCTGGAAGATCTGGGGGGGACAGGGTCCGGGATGGACGGAACAGAAGAAGCTCAGAACCGAATTGGGAATGATCTCGGTGTAAGCGCCTTGAGGGGAAGGGGTTTTCGTTGGTTTTGTTCACTGAGGTATGATGTGCATACTACTGCCTAGTAGGGAATGGGAATTGCCTTCCCAACAAATAATGATAAACACTTTTTTATGTATCTGTTTACTTTTACACCACGGACTGCCCACCCTCAGGGCTAGGGCCTCTCCTGACTTGTTCACTCCTGATTCCCCAAGACTTAGCGCAGTCCCTGGCGTTTGTGGGCATTAGTAGGCATTTGTTGAATGAAGGAACAAGCCTTTATTGGGTGCTTGCTCTGTTCCAGATAGTGTTTTTAGTGCTGGCGACTCAGTGGTAAGCAAGGTGGACAAGGTCCTTATGTTCTTGCTGCTTACAGCCTGGGAGGAGACAGATAAACACACGCAGTCTGTGAACTGGAATTGTGAAGTGCCGAGAAGGGAAAGAACAAAGTGTGGAAGGGGAGTGTTAAGCAGGATCTAATACTGAATGATTGAACTGGAAGTCACTTCAGGGGAACATTTTATTTCCTCCTGAGCCTCAGCTTTGATCTCCTGGTTGTTTCCCTTCATCTCTCTGAGGGGCCCTTAATTTCAAAAGGGAACACCCCTACCCAAGATCTGATATTAGTGACCCTTGGGTTGCCTCCAAAGGGATTGCAAGGTCAGGGAGAAACTCCTGAGTGACAGCCGAGGCTGCAGGGAAGGTCCAGCTCTCTTCCTGTTTCCTGGAGTCACTTGGGCTTCAGCTCCTGGTCCCACTTACCTGGTAGGTGTTGTGACCAGCTGTGGGGAGCACCTGAAAGATTCACGAAACAGGAGAGAAACAGGCTCCCTTTTTTGTAACTGTTAGATTTGTTCCATCCTGTTAGTACTCAAGCCGAGAGACTTAACAAGGTTAAACCTTAGAAGTTTGAACAAAGGCCCTAAATCACCGCAAAGATTCACGTTTCACTGAGTGCCATTACATTAGGTTGTAGACTATACACGGGATCCTTCTAGACTGAAAACCAGTGAAAGAAAAAGAAAGCGCAGATAAAGATCTCAGCCGTGCCTGTGAGTGCGTGTGTGCGTGCGTGTGTGTGCGTGTGTGTGTGTGTGTGTGTGTGGTTTGGGTTGACACTCAAGCAGCATGGGTGCGAGTGCAGAAAGTTTCATAGCATCTGACACTTTTTTCTTCTCTTCTCTGGAGTTCTTCACGGACTTGGCATTCACTGGCTGGGCTTACTAACATTAGTTTCTTCTGGCTTGCATAGGCTGCGTGATTTTTCCCTTTTAGTACTCCTCCTGTGGGAAAGCAGGCAGGCCCAGGGTTTCTGTAGTGACAGCCAAGGAGAAAACCTGGAAAAGAAGGTTATTCAGCTAACCTAAGCAGTGGGGCTCAGAGAAGGGCAAGTTCATCTCACTGTTGGTCTATAGTCTAAGAACAATTTCACTGTTAGCCCTTCAGTGGCTGGAGTGGGAAGATGACTGGTGTGCGTATTGGTAAAATCAGCACCAGGTAGCCTCTGCTGGCTTTTCTAGGTTGAGGTTAGTCTTAAAATGAGTCTACAGTAAAATGCCCTGTAGTACCCCCGTATCTGTGGGTATGCGTTCCAAGACCCCCAGCAGATGCGCGAAACGCCGGATGGTACTGAACCCTACAGGTGTTATGTGTTTTCCTGTACATGCATACCTGTGGTAGAGTGTAATTTACAAGTTGGGCACGTAAGTGATGAACAATAGAACAACTATAACGATATACTCTAATACAAATGGATGTGAGTGTGTCTGGGAGGATATATGGGAGTACTTGTCTCTCAAGCTATCATACTGTCCTGTACTCACCCTTCTCTCGATGATGTGGGATGAGGTGAGGTTCATGATGTAGGCGCTGTTTGACCTGGTGACGTGCCAGAGGGGGGTTGTCTGCTTCCTGACCTTGGTGGATTGCAGGTGCCTGAAACTGGGGACAGGGGGCACTGCTCTGATGACCTATTATCAGACAAGAAATAGGGCGACATAGCCTCCCGAAAAAGAAAACAGAAACAAGACTTTGTAAAAGAAACCACACAACACAGAAAACCAGCTAATATCTGTGAGGCAGTGATGGTGGCGTTGGTCAAACCCAAGTATGTTTGTATCGCGGCCGCAGAAATGTGCCTCTTCATAAAGCCCCTGCCGCGTGCAGAACCCTGATGTGCACGGAGCGTTCAGCAGTGTTTGGTGGTGAAGAGCAAACCCCGAACGAAACGGGGCCGTAGTGTGGTTTGTAGACCGCTTGCAATGCATCGCTTCCTTCTCATTCTTAGTTCTGTGGACTGTGCCTGAGTCATTGCGAGTTTGAAAGTGGTTACTTGAGATTAGTTTGATCCGAGAAATGAATGCGAATGTGACAAACAGAAGTGAAATTTGAATTTTTGTATTCTTTCTGGTTAATCCTCTTAGAAAAATAGAAAAACTGAACAAGAACTGAGCCCTTGGGGTGGACGCTTCTGGGACTGGGCCGTTTCATGCTAAGCTCTTGTCTAATTGTGGTTCCTGAGAGGGCCCAGTAGGAGTGATGGGCTGGAGGAAAGGTAACATTCTTGCCTTAAATGCCTTTCAACGTGAGTGATTACTGTAGTCTTTTTTTGTTATAAAATAATATATGTCCATTTGGGGAATTTGGAAAATGTAAGAATAAGATAAAAACTTCCACGATCTCATTACCTAGAAATAAACGCTCTAACTTCTGGGTTAATATTGGTCTAACATTATTTTCCTAATAATGTTTTAAAATGTACATATGTATGTATTTTCATACAATTGAAACCACACTGAAAGGAACTTTAATTTTTTCCAGACACAGATCATAAGTAATTTCCTCATTTTATTAAATGTTCTTTTGCAATTTTTTTTTGTTTTAAGGTTTGTATTAGAAGTTAAGTAGAGAGAGGAGTATATGGGAACAGTGAACTCTGGTGTACCCATAATATAAATTAATGGCCCCTCATTCCAGCCTTCCACCTCCAGACAAAATCTGTCCCTCCCTTCTCTCAGACAAGATGATCCTGGAGAAATCCCAGATGTATAATTTCTTTCATTAATATTTCAACAAGTATCTCTAAAGAGTAAGGATGCTTAAAAATTATAACCACAAAATCATTATCATACCAAAATTTTTAATGATAACTTCTTAATATAATCTAATACCTTAGTCATTTAAAACAATTTTTACTAAGGGCATAATAATCAGTTATATGACTGAACCATAATTTTTATACAACTTTATTGATCTGTATCGTAAAATTCACCCATTTCAAGTGTACAGTTCATTGATTCTTAGAAAATTTACTGAGTTATGCATCCATCACCACAGTCCAGTGTTAGAACATCATATCCCCCTAGTAAGATCCCTTGTGCTACTGTCCGTCCCCATACCTGCCTCCAGCCCCAGGCAGTCACTGCTCTACTTTCTGCCTCTAGATTCGCCTTTTCTGGGCATTTCATGGAAATGGAATCACACAGTATGTGGCCTTTTGTGTCTTCTTGGAAGACACATTTGCATTGTGTTTCTGAGAGTCATCCATGGTGTCGAGCGTGTCAGGGATTTGTGCTTTATTGCTGGGTCATGTTCCGTGGTATGGATGGAGACTATCTGTTCTTAAACCAGTTTTCCATTATTAATCACTTTTTCCTCTATCCCTGAGGTTGACGTTCTTCTGGGTAGGTTTTTTGTCAGTAGCCAGTTTTTTCCTTAATTTTCTTCATGGGATATTTCTGGGCCAAACGGTATTTTTCAGGCTTTTTTGATAACAGTTGCCAAGTCACTTTCCAGAAAAGTTTTGTCGGTTTTTACTCCTATCCACTAGTGTATGAGGATGTGCTTTCCCTATTAAAATTAAAATTAAAATATTACCCTTGCCAGTAATATTGTAAAAATCACATTTACATTTAAATTTTAGAAATTTCAAAGCAAATTTTTCATCCTTTTCTCAGCTCAACCAGAATGTAAGTTCCTTCCAAAGAAAATTTGTTGGTGAGGTGAAGAGGTGTGAAGAATTAGAACGAATATTAGGTAAGTTTTATTTTATTTTGTTTCGTTTTGTTATTTTTGGGGGGATAAGGTTAGTTTAGTAACGGATTTTTATATAAGCAAACCTTGTTCACTTTAGAAAAATTAGAAAAGGAAAAAAGAACTCACCGTTCCTTATTTTTTACTATTCATCTATAAAAGTAAGGATTCCCCTACATAACGATCAGGTTATTTTGTTGTCAGCTCTGTTTCTTTCTCTGGTACTTCCTGCAACTTCTTCTCAAAGTCAATAAACAGATGGACCCAGCATCATTTTTAATGACTGCCTAGTATTTCCTGAAATTAATGTGCTATAATTTATTTAGCCAAACCCTTGTAGTTTATCATAACTTAAAAACATTATATACATGTTAACATATTACTTAAAATTATCTCAAAGAACAAGAAAGGTAGGAAATGCAGATAGATTGGCTTTGTTCGTGAAGGTTTTAGATCAGTGTTCTCTAGTAGTTAAAGGCTACTTGCTTTATCTGTAAAATCTTTAACATCTTTAGCCTGTGCTAGTCAGCATTATCATTTCAAGCCTGGAAGTTCTGACCAAAATAGGGGAGAGGGGGGTTGATCTCAGACAACTGACTGAAGTACAAAACGTAGGATGAATGGAAAAACATGGGGATGAGAGCTATGGAGGGGCCAGAATGTGACTTCTGGAATGATTTCTAATAGCTAGTATTTATTGTGGATTTTACATTTTTTAGTTGGAGATATTTAAGTTAAAAAAAACCCTTTTAATCATCTAGTCCTTTGCATATTGTTTGAGGTCCTAATTACTTGTGGGGATCATGTGCGAAAGAGTGACATCAGATTCCTGTCTTTGTAACGTAGTGAGTCACTGGACGGGTCTTGCATTAGGAATGAGGTTTTTAAAGGCAGTGACAACCCTTAAGGCATGTACAGGACTTCCTGTAGCTTAAACTGTTTCAAAAAGCTTACAGACTTAAAAAAAAAAAGAAGGATCTCCCAAGTAAATGACATTTAATTGGTGAAATGATTTGTATCCTATTTCCAAAAACCTCTTTAACCCTGTGCCTCCTTTGCTATCCTCTTGCTACAACATCCTCACTTTTCTTTGTCTTTCTTTTTTAATAAAATAACTAGTAACATTTCTCCAAAATGTTGTATCTAGTAATGACTTTACCATTCATTGTGAGTTTTATCCTGAGGACAAGGATGCTTTGTGGCATTGAAAACATAAACTAAAGAAATTCAGTTAATTTTGCCTGGCTCATTACCAGTTTTATGAATCTGGGTTTGTACGTGAGATCTGGTTGTTGCAAGTCAGAACAGCCCGGCTGACTGGGAGGGTTCAGGAGAGCCTGGCTCTGTGCCCTGTGTCTCTCAGGACTCCACTGGCTGATAGAGGTTGTGCTTTTCTTGATGGAAACTTCTTTCCTCCTAAGGGCATCTGCAGGGTAGTCACGCCGTCTCTGGTGGAGATGGTCTATCATTGGGTTGTTCCTGCACTTGCAAGTGTGTCCTTAACCTGCTTCATCTAGGTTCTTTCGGGTTTTAGAAATAAAGAAACCTTGGGGAATTTCAGGAAGTGTTTATCACGTTATTGTGTATTTGGTCATTGCATGCTGATCTCGCTAGGTGCAGATCTTTGGAAACGAGGTTGCAAAAGGCCTTTTCTAAATCGATTGGAACAAGCAAGACTTTTGTGCATTCATACATTAGTTTTTAGGCGACCCAGGAATCGTTGGGATGGAAAACGTTCTGACGGAAATGTCTTAGAGTTTTTGCGTCTAATTTGTTTACCTTTTATTCCCACAGCGTATTTGGTGCAGGAAATTAATAGAGCCGACATTCCCCTTCCTGAGGGAGAGACCAGTCCTCCTGCACCGCCTCTTAAACAAGTCCTAGAAATGCAGGTAACTTGTTTCTGACGAAGCTGTCACTGAGCTCAGATGCTGCTTGTTTACTTACTTTATGTTGGCTAGGGCTTGTCGGGTTTTCGTCTCAAAACCATGCAGTGAAGATTGAACAACGCTATGGTTAGCCTTCAGTAATAGATTATCTGCAGTGTAAGATGCATGCTCCCTTTCCGGTTGGTGGTGAACTGGGGCTAATGAAAATCAGGTTGAGAAATCTGGTGCTTAGTCGTGTAGTGTTTCTGAACCTTCTTTCCGGGCTTATCCGTGCCTTCGCATGCCTCTCCTGGTGCAAGTGAGGGAGGCTGCAGGCCAACGCCCTTTGCATTCTCCCAAACTCACCGGCCTCCCGTCTGATCCTCAGAAGCTAGTGGAAAGGCGATAGGGTGTTGCAGGTGGGCACTGAGCACAACTCCTTGTCCCCGAGTTCAGCGTCTTGGGTGTTGGGGATACGGCGTCCCCCCTGCGAGAACCGTGGCTTGTCTTGTTCCTTAGCGCCCCTGTGAATTACCCACTGAGGTTTGGGTCTGATCCTTGGGTAGTTCATCACACTGGGAAATAGACTAGAGCTCCCGAACACTGAACAATCAGCATTGTGTAGCCAGCACCATTCCGTGGCTGGCCGCTGTGCGCGTTTATCTGGGAGGAAGTCACTTAACATTTGGTGTGTGAGCGGACTTAAGAGAGAGTTGTGCCATCAGAAGAGTAGAACGCAGTCATCTGGTTTGGCCTGTTTGGGTTGGTTGTGATGTAATGACGACTTCAGTGATTCCTGAGTGTTTATAGTTTTATAAGGTGGAGCACAAGTAATGTGTCAAGGGATTTGTTTGCATACAAGTTTTCATGGAGTGAGTGTCGTGATTTACACATCTCTCTTTCTGCTGTGTGAATACTTTATCGTTAAAGATGCTTGCTGTGTAACTGCTTATTCAAGAAGACTTGTCCTCAAGGATTCTTCGGCCCAATTAATTGTATAAGTGCGACTGTAAGCAGACTCTTAAGCTAGAGGCTTGAGGTATATATGCTTAGCAAAGATTACCTAAATTATTTTCTGTGTTGCAAATAAAAGGAAATGTAGCCTTGAAAGAGGAAGACTCTTTGATGTGTGACAGTGGAGAAGCAGGTGAAGGGGAGCTCTAAGCAGTGCGGAGCGGAGATGAGGCTAGGGCAGCCTAGGGTGCCTCGACTCACCATCTGGAGTGGCTCCGTCCTGTGTGGCGGGAGCCGCATAGGAGTTCCCTGAATCAATAGGAAACATAATGACGGTCCTTGAAAATCTCTGGGTGTTTCCACATCCCTATCAGGCTGTCAGATTCTGGCTGTGAAACCCTCCCTGGTCTTTAGTGTACTATAAAAAAATTTTGAGAACTCTCCTCGGAATGGACCTGTCCTCTTGAGTAACCGCCCTTTCGTTTTAGGAGCAGCTGCAGAAGCTGGAGGTTGAGCTGAGAGAAGTCACCAAGAATAAGGAGAAGCTGAGGAAGAACTTGCTTGAACTGATTGAGTACACTCACATGCTCAGAGTGACAAAAACCTTCGTTAAACGGAACGTGGAGGTACTGACTGCCCACTCGAGGAAACGCATTTCTTTTGTAAAACTCTTGCTCCCGTAAGGTTTCTGGTTTGGTTATCAGTTATCAAAGAGGTGCGTTTTGATCTTAGCTTTATTTTCAGTCGGGTTATATGACATTAAACAAAGCGGTAAGCCTTTTCCTGCATTGGTTGGTTTTAGCAATAACAATACTTCCTATTTGTAAAATGCTTTAGTTTGTAGTTGAAAAATACCTTTTTATGATCATGAGAAAAGAAGTGGGAAAGATGAGTTTGAACTCTAAGATTTAGGGTTCTCCCCCCCCCCCCACCAAATTGCTAGGAGTAAAGGATTTTACAAACTTCTCTGGTTTGTAAGAGTAGAGTCTGTGTAAAACTCCTCCCTCAGCTGGGTACGGAGGGGAGAAGGCCATCCCGTTGGAGCTGTTTCATTGGTGGTGGCGTCTGACTGAGCACCCTGTGTCCGAGTGAGGCAGTGACATAGATTAGGACCCTACCTCCAGTAACTGACTTCAAGTAGCTTATAAATAAGGGACAGGGAAGCGGTCTTTTTACTTACCAGAGCTGTGTTCCACGTCTGAGTTATCTTGGGGTGCCGGCACCCACGTCTGGCACTCAGGATGCTCTGTAAACTTGTTCGGAAACGTGACTTGGGAAATAAAGTGTCACTTGTAATGAGACACACTTGGTTTCATATTTCTTTGTAGTTTGAACCCACTTATGAAGAATTCCCTCCCTTAGAGAATGATTCCTTGTTGGACTACAGCTGTATGCAGAGGCTGGGAGCAAAACTGGGGTAGGTGACAACCACTGGGGGGCTGAGCGTCACACTGTCCTTGTCGTCAGTGGAGGGATGAATGCTACCATTTGAAAGCCTGTGATGGAATGAAAGAAAGTGAATATCTGTTTGAGAAAACACTGTACTTCTCTATTTGCTGAGTGGAGTTATTCAGCTGTATTGACTTTTTAGCTAAATACCATGGGAATTTCTTCTTTTGGTATAATGAGCTGGAAAGAAGGAACATCTATGCCATTCAGTGTTATTCCAATAAGCCTAAAATAATTGCTCAGTGAAGTGTCAAGTCCTGTTTTGTTTGGTGGAAACATAGGGGCTAAACTGAGTTGGTTAATTTACTAACTGTATTGTAAGGATCTTTTTCTGCTATTAATCCTTTCTGTTTACTTGAACCAATGGTAACTTGTTTCCTCATGTGATTTGTGATTTCTTTTTATTATGAACATCTGTTCCTCTGTTCCTGGTCTGTAGGAATCCAAGGATAATTTGGTTTGAGGATGTATTCCTTCAGAGAGAATTTGTTTTTACATTTGTCAGATACCGGGGAGCATTCTGCCAACCTGGAATCATTTTACATTAATTTCTTAGCTTGGGATTTTTTGTTTTTCTGTTTTTTTTTTTTGGATTATGCAAGTAATATGAATTTAAGCCACAAACCTGAGTGAATTCTTTTTTTTTTTTTTTTAAAGATTTTATTTATTTATTTGACAGAGATAGAGACAGCCAGCGAGAGAGGGAACACAAGAACGGGGAGTGAGAGAGGAAGAAGCAGGCTCATAGCAGAGGAGCCTGATGTGGGGCCCGATCCCTTAACACCGGGACCACGCCCTGAGCCAACGGCAGACGCTCAACTGCTGTGCCACCCAGGCGCCCCCAACCTGAGTGAATTCTGACCTGTGGTTATAAATTCTCAAGGCAGGGGTGCCTGGGTGGCTCAGTCGGTTATGTGTCTGCCTTTGACTCAGGTCATGATCCCAGGGTCCTGGGATCGAGGCCCAAGTTGGGCTCCCTGCTTAGCGGGGAGTCTGCTTCTCCCTCTCCCTCTGCCCCTCACCCAGTAATGCTCTCTCCCTCTCCCTCTCTCAAATAAATAAAAAATCTTTAAAAAATAAATAAGTAAATTCTCAAGGAGGACTTTTCCTCTTCTATCTAGAACCCAAACTGAAATAAATAAGTTTATTTGAGGGCTTCTTTGTAAGGTGGACTTTTTTTCTAGTCCACCCATTCACTAAGGGTGTAGCTCTTTGGGGGTGGGGGTGGGAGTCCCAATCTTGGGGGAATTAGGAGAGATTCAGTTTCATCTTCTCACCTTATGGAGACCTAGTACCTGTCTCCTGTCTCCCATGCTGACCTTGAAACTCAAGGCTTTAAGATACTGGGTCAGTGGAATATATCAAGGTAGCTATGAGATCCTGGTTTATTTTTGGATTCCAAGAATTTCTCTTAATTATAGGCTCAGTTATGTATTTGAAAGGATGTTCCAAAAATAAATTTTTTTTAAAGATTTATTTATCTCAGAGAGAGAGAGGGAGAGCATGTGCATGTGTGAGGAGGGGGAGGGGCAGAAGGAGAGAGAACCTTCAAGCAGACTCCCCACTGAGTGTAGAACCCGACATGGGGCTGGATCCCACAACACCGAGATCACTGCCTGAGCCAAAACCAAGAGTCGGATGCTCAACCGACAGCCACCCAGGCAACCCCCCAACATTTTTTATCCAGCATTTTAGATATTTTGCAGCTGGAGGGCTTTCAGGATATCTTCACCTTTTTGCCAGAAATGAAAGTGTTCATTTCTCCTTTTAACACAATCAGATAATTCATTGCTTTCAATTGACTACAGCTTGTCTTTATTGTCTCATAGATTTGTATCTGGCCTAATTAACCAAGGAAAAGTTGAAGCATTTGAGAAAATGCTGTGGAGGGTCTGCAAAGGGTACACCATTGTGACCTATGCAGAGCTGGATGAGCCCCTCGAGGACCCTGAAACAGTGAGTCAATGTCACCATCACCTTTGAACAATGACAGACTGATAGCTGAGTTGGAGGCGCGATGCACAGGGAGCCACTTGAGAGTGAGTTGTTCACCTGAGGCCTTATCCTGCTCGAGGACATTTGGGTGTAGCTCTCACAGCGAAGGGCTCTCTCCTGATTGCAGCCTGGAAATGAAGGTAGACACGTCGCTACCCTCCAAGCCTCAGACCCCATCCAGGTTTCACCGGTTGTCCGGTACCGCCTTTTATAGCAAAGGTCTAGTTTAGAATCCCAGTTTGGATCTCATTGTCACCTCTCTTTGGTCTCCTTCATTCTGGGACAATTTCTCAGTCTGCCCTTGACTTTCATGACCTTGACATTTGAAAATTCTTACAGATCAGTTGTTTTGGTAGAATGTCCCTGCATTTAGGGTTTGTCTGATCTTTTCTCATGAGTAGATTCAGGTCGTGGGTCTTTGGCAGAAGTGATGTTCCGTTCTCCTCACTGCATCCTGTTGAGTGCACGATTCAGTTCATGCCATTTCTGGTAATGTTTGCTTTGATCACTTGGTTGAGGTGGTGATGGTTAGGCTTCTCCAGTGTGAAGTCATTCTTTTCCTTTGTAATTAGTACGTGTTTTGGGGGAAGCACTTTGAAACTGTAACTATGTCATTCCTCATCAGATTTCCTTCTTTCCTTCCTTCTCCCTTCCCTTCCTTCTTCCCTCCCTCCCTTCCTTTCGAAAGTGTGAGCAGCGGGAGTAGAGGTGGGGAGGGAGAGAATCTTTAAGCAGACTCAGCTGAGAGTGCAGGGCTCGATCCCACGACTCTGAGATCATGACCTGAGCCAAAATCAAGAGTCAGCTGCTCAACCTACTGAGCCCCCCAGGCGCCCCTCATCAGATTTTCAGTTCACTATTTCCTCTTTGATTCAATGAGTTCTACTCTGTTACTGTAATTATATTGATATTCAGGATCTCTAGGTTTGGCCCGTTGGAGTCCACACAAGCTGGCTTTTCTGTCCTTTTACATGCTGCCGTCATTTTCCGTGCACTGCTTTGCTTGCTTGCACAACAAGATGTCCAGATTCATGTTGTAATTTCCCTCACCCGGCTCTGGCATCAGCCTCTTCTCTAGGAGCCTGGTTCTGTTTAGTGGAGAATGGTATTTAGAAGCCAAAGTATGGTCTCTGGGGTGCCCGTTGTTCTCGGAGGTGTCGCTGTTCCCCGGCTCTGTCACCAGACAGCTCCGGGACACACACACACACACACGCACACAACCTTATTTCTGTGCCTATGCGTATATATTGAAAACTGTGAGTCCGTGTCCAGTTCCAAGCTAGTACCGTAGAAGTCAGTCTCGGTTTCTCCATTTCTGTTTTTGTAACTTTTTTTCTTTGGTGATGAGAAACTTGGCTCCTGTTGTTAATATTTTTACTTATTTTTCATCCTCTTGGGTGTAACCAGTCTCCCATCAGTCTCCCACCTTTGCCGCCCCCTTGTCTCCCTGTGTGGAGCCCCAGGTTCCCCATTTGGGGTGGGCCCCTGGTGTGGTTACCCTCCTCACCCCACCCAGGCTGCTCCTCTGCAGGGGTGCTCTCCTCACCTTGCTTGAACTCTGACTTTGCCCAGGGCCACCATTGGTCTTCCCCTTCTTCTGGGTTCATCCCTGCCCATACACTTAAGGCTTTGGGACTGAGTTATTCAGGAATAGAGGCAGAGGGACAGGAGAGAGAAAGCCATAATCACCTTTTTAAATCTGCGATTTTTTTTTTTTTTAGACTTTACCATAAAAATAACTATATTGCTCTAAATGAGGATGAACTGATCTGTTAAAGGTAGAAAAGGAACTTAGGCTTTTTAATTTTGAGGAAAGGGTTTATGTGTGTTTTTTTTTTTTCTTTTTTCTAAACTTGCCTCAGGAATTTTGGCTGCAAGATGAATATATATCCCATAGTAGTTTTGACACATAAAGAGGAGGTTGGCTGTAAAATGGATTTTCGTAAGGTTTATCCTGAATGAGCCACGTAAGTTTAATCTAGTGAAAATCTAATCAGTCAAGCTGTTCATTAACCATACACCTGTAATATTTTCTACTCTTTAGTGGCTCCTGTAACTGCCAGGAGCCCATCTGTTATTTGTCTTTCAGCTGTGAACTTTATGACCTCTGTATGTAAAGCTGAAGATAGAAATGGTTCTGCGGTAGCTTTTACCTCACTATTCTTCTGAGCTTTTTCTTTATTGAGAAAACCTATCAGTCATTCTTATGCAGAGCATTTGCTCAAGTTAAAAACTTTTTTGTATATATTTCTAAGCTCTTTTGTGCCAAGTTTTTACCAAATATGTGAAAGGGCATTAAATGTCTATGAAGAAATACAGAGAAGTGGATGGGAGGGATGTATCATCCTGAGAATAAAACTCCCCCAAAGTTACGAAGGAAACGTACGCTTGTGGTTGAAAATTGGGAACAGTATCAAAAACATGGACGAGAAAATCAGTCCCCTGCGATTCTGTTCAGGGAGAGCCACTGTTGAAGTTTCGGTGTGTGTTCTAATGCTTGTTCTGGAGAAGATACGGCTATTTGATTTGGCCACGGTACTCAGGTTCTAGGATTTGTTTATTGTGTCAGGTTTAGGGCCTTTTGAGTTCACCATCTGATCCCTTAGCATCATTACAGACGCCAGAGTGTATTTCTAGCTGTTTCCCCCTTGTCGGTCTCGTTTCTAGGTGCTGACTACTCTGTGTCGAAGCTGGACTCAGGCGATTTCACTTGGTTTTATGATTTGTATTTTATGTTGCGTGTTGTCCCTGTTCCATTTTATACCCAAGGTGTTTGTGTTCCTTGGCACAGTACTGTTTTTAAAATTGTTAATGGAATCTTTGAGGTCAGGTTTGCTATAAATTCCATTTCTTTCTTCCCCCCAGTTTAGTTTCTTCAGTAACTTATTTTGAAACTTTTCAGTTTATAGAAAAGTTGCCAGAAGAGAACAGAGACTTGTGTCCCTTCACCCAGATTTCCCAGTCATTCCACGTTGCCACATTTGCTCCGTCCGCTGCGTGCTCTCTCTGTGACTCTGTCCCCATTTTCACTAGGCTCTTTGCACGCCTGTGAGAGGAAGCCGTAGATGTGGCTCCGTCACCCCTGAGTTACTCCGGTGTGTGTGCCCCCGGCAAGGATGCTCTTACACAACCACCAAGAGCCCCTCCCCCCCCATGAGAGAAAGCAGCATGGGCGCAGCACTTTTGTTTGATCCAAACCTGCTGTTCCCATCTCCCAGCAGTTCTCCTTCCTTCCTTCCTGGTCCAGCTCCCTCCCTGGGCCTGTAGTGGCTCTGGAACAGGCGTCCCATCCTGTAGGCCGAGCCCCTCTCTCTGGGCCATTTGATATTTCTTCGTGACCAGACGCGGGCCACACCTTCTCGGTGGGAACCCCTTAGAAGTGTCTCTCTGTCCACCTCAGCACCTTCCACCAGGCCACATGTGATGTCCACCTGGTCATGTTGGGGTCTGCCAGGTTTCTCCACCTTCACGTCACCACCATGTTGCCCTTTGTGATGGATTTGTAATTTCCCAGTTGTGCTGGTGTCCCGTTCCTCACCAACCTGCCTGCCAGCCTTAGCGTCCATGGACGACTCTCCTGAATCTGTCACCTCGGTCATAGTTGCCATGCGGTCCTCATTCCTTCTGTACATGTTAGCGATTGCTCGGAAGGCAGGCTTCCCCCTCTCACATCCATGGACTTGTGGATTTCCATTGTATTTAATGACTTGTAATCTACTATGATCCTTATTTATTTGGATGCCCAAATTGTCCCTGATTTGGCTGCTGAGGGTCCCTTCACGCGTGTTCCTGTGTCGTTTGGCCTGTTGTCAGCATCCACCGAGCATTCCTTTACTTCCTGGCACCGTAAGATGCGCCAGTTTCATCGTGTGCTTTCCCAGCCTCAGCCTGGAATCAGCCACTTCTCTGAGGCCCATGGAGAGGTCGGTGTTTACAAACATCTGGGTGTTCGAGTGTTCATCGTGTCCCGGAGTGTCGCTGCCCCTGGCCCTCTGAGCAGTCGGAGTGTGTGTGTACACACACGTGCACGTGCACACATGCACGCACACAGCTGTAACCACCTCTGTGGCTACCTGTGCTTAGAGATTATAAAACCATGTGCTCAAACTGTAACTTAAAATTCTGATCAGTTGTTTCTAGACTGAACCTTTTTCCGTGTGTTTTCAGTCTCTTTTCTGACAGTGAGAAATCTGGCTCCCCTTATCCTCAATACATTTCATGAATTGCGAAGTTTACTTATTTATTCAGTGTGACTGATCTCCCAACCACATAGGCCATCTCCTCCACCCCCCGCTGCCCTGTGTCCTCGCCTTGAGGACCCACCTGCCTGTGCTTCGCTGAGGCTCCCGACCTGTTCCCCATCTTTTGTGGCCCGGGGCTCGATTCTTGGACTGTGTCTCTCCTCTCTCTGCCCTTAGGGATCCTATATAATTTCACAGCTTTAAATACTACCTCCCAAATGTTTATCTCTAGCTTGGATCTCTCCCCACATAAACAGACTTTTCTATTTAACTGGCTACTATAGGTCTTCTTCTAAATCCCTGGAAGACATTTCCATCCGATGCCTAAAGCTGGACTCTTGGTCTTTCCTTCCAAACCTGCCCTGCCAGGCTTGCCCATCTCGGTAAGTGGCAGCTCTGTCCTTCTGACTGCAAGGCCCCAAACCTTGGGGGGTCCTCCTGACTCTTCTCTTTTCCCTCAGACCTCACGTTTAATCCTGCAGCAGGGTGGTTGCCCGTGTCTTTTAAATAGGAAGAGACTCTGGTCTCTCTCGTCACCCCCACGGCCACCACCTTGCTCTAGGAGATAAGCATCACCCCTCCCTTCTGCAGGAGCCTCTGTTCTCAGTTCCTGCTCCGGCCGCTGCTGTCGTGCTCTCTCCTCCCAGCACCTAGAACCATCCCTATTAGACTCCAGTCAGATCGCGTCACTCCCCCACTTAGAACCTGCCAGTGGCTTCCTGTCTCAAATGGGAAAATGCCCAGAGCCTTCCAGTGTCACCTCTTGTGGCCTTGTCACGTGTCTGCCCTGTCCACACCCCTTCAGCGCGCTGGCCTTCTTGCTTTCCCTGAACGTGCTTCTCCGCGAGCTCTTCTGCGCCTCGGAAGGCCCTTCCCGCCGTGGCCACATGGCTCCCCCCCCTCCTTCACCCCTTTGAGTTCTGATGTCCCCTTCTCAGGGAGGCCTTCTCTGTCAACCTATTTAAAATCACAGCCCCTAGTCCCCGCCCCCTTCACCTCCTCCGGCTCTGTTTCCTTTGGAGCACTTATCACTTCTCCCCATGCGGTGGACTGTGTGTTTTCTTTGCGTCTCTTGCTGCCAACTTGGATACATCCCCACCCTTCCCAGGTCAGGCATTTTTGTCTCTTTTTGTTCAGTTCTGTGTTCCTAGCGCCTAGAACAGGGCCTGGCAAATAGGCCAAAACCTACTCAGTTTTATTTGTAGAATATTTCTCAGTATTTATGGTAATTCTGTAGGGTCTCCATGAACACTTGAATTAATGATACAGAACCACTGTCCTAGGGGAAATACGGAGTTAGGTTTTCGCAAGCCTCCGCTCACCTTTTTGTCCACCGATCAATAATAACCTTGTTTTATGTTTGTTTCTATTTAATATGGATTATTGATTCATTAACACTGAACTCTGCCAGCAGCGCTATGACTCACGCCTGAAGGAAGCTTACCTGACCCACGCATTTTCTGTGTAAGGCACATCACTGCCTCCTTGGGGCCAGGAACACTAGCTGGCACTTCAGCATTATGCCCGAGGACCATTTTAAATAGTGAAACTACCAACAAAGAGCACAAAAGTGAGGAAAACATGACCAAACCATGACAAGGCCCGTTGTTTACAGTCTGAGATGGAGCTGGAAGGCAGAGAACCGCCCTGTGTGACCTGAGCTGGAGTAGGCACATCCGGGGACTCAGACTTTGGGCTGCTCCGCGTGTCTGTAAATGACCCCACGCCACTGCCAGACCTATGTCAGGGTGATGAACACGCTGTGGCCGGGATGGGTGAGGTGCAGTCCCGGAGCCTGCGGGGCCTGCTGCGGAAGTGAGGGGCTGACTTGCGACAGAGTTCGAGCTGCCAGAGTTCTCAGAGTTCTGGACGCAGGAGTAACAGTGATCCTGCTTTATTCTTCTAGGGAGAAGTCATAAAATGGTATGTGTTTTTAATATCCTTTTGGGGAGAGCAGATTGGCCACAAGGTTAAGAAGATCTGTGATTGGTAAGAACAAGAAACATTTCATTTCATCTATTCGCTTATACTCAGTGGCCTCTAGTTTTCCCTAAATAACCCTCTGTGTTTGAGGGGAAATGCAGTGGGTGCAGAGATTGCTGTGTTTGGTTGTGTGTCTTTGCTGTAAAACCACGTTCTCAAATGTTTCATCAGTCATCTCTCTTGCTACGTTCTCCTTAAGACGCTTTAGAAGCAGAGACCATTTTTAATAACATTCTCAGGTTTTATTTTCTCCCTGGGAATCACAGCTTAAGAATACTTGGAGAAGGAATCAAATTTTAACATTTTGTGCCTCCCTGTTGCGCTGAGCTCCACGGAGGCCTGTCTGTCCTCATGGAGCATCTGGTTCATCTTTGGCCAAACAACATTCGGCAGGTTTCTGTGTGCGCCGAGAGGGAGGAGGCCTGGATCTAGAGCCTGGCTTCGCCACCCACTCACTGGGCGAGCTGGGCAAGCCAGCACGGTGAGCCACCACGTCCAGGCTCCCTCCCGGTCTGCAGAGTGGCCGCTCCCTCCCTCACTGGGCTTCAGGACTGAGGCGACACAGGCGAGGAGCTGCGAGTGGCAGCTGCCAGTACGTGCTGAGGGGTGTCGCGCTGAGACTCTCACTGTGACGTACTCGTCAGCAGTGGAAGAATAAGCAAAAGCCAAACAAAACGTTTGGTCTGCAAAGAATGCCCTCTGTGTTCAGATGGCCTTGTTTCTTGTGGGGGCTCGGGTATTTCCTTTGGAAAGTGTTTCCTAGAGGCTGAGTCTCAGGCACTGGTGGTATGGAAAGCAGTGTCAGGTGTTACCTGGACAAGCCTGCTCCTATGAATATATATATTTATTTTAATGTACAGTAGAGAAACTATAACCAGCGTACAAACTCATGATTTCATAGATATTGTTGCTTGGGATAGAGTAAGTAATTTTAATAGTCAGAACTTAAAATGTTACGTATGGCATAAAAATGTCAAGGTGGACGGGAGATTGCAGGAGGGAGGTACAGACTCTGCTCCCCATGTGTTGGGGTGCCGTGCAGCCCCCACGAAGATGGGCCCTGGGAGGTGAGGGAGAGGTTTACTGTGCCAAAGACAGTTGCTAGAAAACCAGAGCAGGGTTTTTTTCCCCCTCCCTTTATTTTCTCTTTCTTTTAAAGGTAGTTACTGTTGTGTGTGCTTTGCTTTTGTGTTTCATACTTGTTTAATGATTCCCAGCCCAAGGATGGTGGTGAATTTCAGGAAGTAGGAATTGGGAGCGAGCTCCGGGAATGATGGAGGGCATGGAACCAAGAGAGAGTTTGCTACATTTGTTGACTCCTGTAGACATTTGTTGAGTGTCTCTGTGCGAGGCCTCACTCTCACTGCGGGCCAGTGCGTGTCTGCACCTTTTTCTCCCAGAGGGCTGCTTTTATTCCATCTTGGAGGGAGACGTGCCCACGCGGTACACTGAACTTAGTTCTGGTGTTTGGCGTAGCATCTTCTGGTCCTGATGGACGTGCGACTGTTGAATTCTGTCTTCTAGTTACCACTGCCATGTTTACCCCTACCCAAATACTGCTGAGGAGCGGAAGGAGATTCAGGAGGGATTAAATACCCGAATTCAAGATCTTTACACTGTGAGTAAACGAGTAACGGTTGCCTCCTTATCTGAGACGTGTAAAACATTTACAAATCCATTTACTTTCTTGTTTAATATGGAGAATTTTGGTTGTGGACAACTCAGGATGTTTTAGGGAGATTGGCCCGTCACTTACCTCGCTCCTCTTCGGGCAAATTTTATTGTAGCAGCCTGTTAGAAACCTAGGTGTTGATGGGACTTCAGAGAAGATTCTCTGGTCATCACAGGAGACAAGCCATCTATTTAAAGTGGCGGCTGTTGTGCCTTCACTACTTTAATGAGTGTTTATGCTGCGAGAGCTCTTGCTGGCAAGAGGTGGACTCCGACCCACTTAAGCAAGAGGGGTTTCAGGCCACATGTGATGGGGTGGAGTCGTTGGCTCTCAGGGTTGACAGGGAGCTGAGCTGAGGCTGGGAATGGCAAGAAAGGGGAGCTCCATGGGCCCAGCCAGGCCACTGTGCTGCCACCCAGATGGTGACATCCGACCATTTCCTGTCCCCTTGGGGTGGCGTCCTGGAGGGGAGCTCCCCAGAGAGAGCATCAGGTCAGCCAGCTTAGGGTGCCGCCTGCTTCCCGGTGGTACTGGGGGTCGAGAAGAGAAGGAGTGAACCGCTCTCTTATCTGCCCCCAGGAGGGGCAGGTGCCCGGTAGACAAAAACTGAAAAGTGCCCACAGTGTTGGAAGCCCGTGTTTGTTCCCACCCAGGTGCTTCACAAAACCGAGGATTATTTACGGCAAGTGCTGTGTAAAGCCGCCGAATCCGTCTACAGCCACGTCATCCAGGTGAAGAAGATGAAAGCCATTTACCACATGCTGAACATGTGCAGCTTCGACGTGACCAACAAGTGCCTCATCGCCGAAGTCTGGTGTCCCGAGGCCGACCTGCACGACCTGCGCCGGGCGCTCGAGCAGGGGTCGGTAAGGCCCCGGTCGGGACGCAGCGGAGGGCCTGGGGCTGCCCTGGGGAAGCCAGAGAAGCTGACTGAGCCGGAGAAAGAAAGCGGGAATGTCCTCGAGCAGCGAGAGGGCCGAGCTGGCTGGCCTCTCGTCGAGGCTCGGGGGAGCGGGCCATCCGAGCTGCGCGTGTGCGCGTGCGCGTGCGCGTGCCTTTTTCATTTGCTCTTTGAGTAGGGGATAGAGTCTCGTGCTGAAAAGTAAAACGTGCATGTGCGTATATATATATAGAAAGTAAAAGACACAGCGGAGTGGCTTCCTCCTACCCTGTTGCCTCCGAGACACCTGTTGCTTCCTGTTAGGTCTTTGAGTTTCTTAATCGTAGGTAAGCACGGAGGAATGGATACTTTCCTTCATGAAAGGTTGCATGCAGTTCATTCATGCTGTTCTTTCACTTACTGAAGCCCTACTTGTTATAACTATTCAATGTTCCATGGTGTGGACGTACCACGGCGCGTTGCGCTGGCTGCCTGCTCGTTTCGGTGGCCTGTGGTGATGCGAATACCACCTGGCCCATCTGCGGGACAGAGTCCCGGACACAGGGTTGCTGTGTCCGTGTGATGGATGGTACCAGCTGCTGCACTTCTCTTACTTTGAGTGAGGTTGAAAATCTTTTCCATTGAGGAGCCATTTGAATTTTCCTTTTTTTGTGAGCTTGTGTTCCTGTGCTTCGCCCTTTTTCTGCTGGGTTATTGATCTTTTTCTTACTAGTTTCTGTTGGCTCTTTGTGATACGAGCAAAAATATTTAACCCAGTTTGTCACTCATCTTTTTTTTTTTTTTAAAGGTTTTATTTATTTATTTGAGAGAGAGAGAATGAGAGGGGAAGAGAGCATGAGAAGGGGGAGGGTCAGAGGGTCAGACTCCCCACTGAGCAAGGAGCCCTGAGCCAAAGGCAGTCATTTAACCAACTGTGACACCCAGGCACCCCGTCAACTCATCTTTTGATGTTTCTGTTTGTTGGCTTGTTTCGGTTGTGTGGAAGTTTCTTGTGAAATATAGTTGAACTTATCAGTTTGCTCTTGCTGAACTTTGAAGACCATGCTTTTCCCTCCGCCAGGGCTACAGGCTCAGGCGCCCCTGTTCCTGTGAGGGTGTTTTCTACATCAAAACTCGATTCTTAATTGGAAATAACAGGCTTAGGTATTTCAAGTGACAGTTAAGGAAACAAGTTTTCTTTTTTTAGATTAAATTAAATTGAATTTTTTTTTTTAAGTAATCTCCACACCCAACATGGGGCTTGAACTCACAACCCTGAGATCGAGAGTTGCCTGCTCTACTGACTGAGCCAGCCAGGCGCCCCAGGAAACAAGTTTTCATATGGGTCTCTTTTGTTGTTGTTGTTACTAGTCACCTTGTTTCGTTATGTCATTCTTTGATGGCATAAATGGACTTCTAGTATTCTTGGAAGAGGGCTGGCTTTTGTAGGCATAACCAGCCAACCACAACATTTCCTAGTGTTGCTGAAAACCAGCTGATCCCCCTGCCTCACAAGGACCTGTGGGTTGGCCGATGTCTCGATGCCTTTGTGCTGCCAGTGAGATGGGGTTTGGTGGGGACACGCAGCAGTACCGGCGAGCAGAGCTCCTGGCCAGCGGCACTGCGGACCGCCGGCTTGATGCCAGCGACTCTTGTCGGTCTGACTGTCCGACACGTGTTCTCCAGGAGTCCTCTGCAGGGCCCATGGGAGCAGCACTTCCTGAGTCCTCACGTATTGATAATAGTATGTCTCCAGCCTTTGTAATCGGAAGTTTGTTTTTTGGAAATAAAATCCTTGGCTTGTGTTTTTGAAATTTTTGTTTTTGTTTTCCGTGGGTATCCTAAACATGTGAAGCCATCTTCTTCTGGCATGGTGTTGGTAACAACAAGCCTGATGATCGAACTTTCCTTACAAGTCTTGTACCTTTTTTTTTCTTTTGCCTATGTGCTCAAGAATTTTTTTTTCTTTTGGAGACCAATAATTTTATTAGAATATGTCTTGATATGGCCATTCTCGGTTGGTATTCTCAGATATATAGTGTGTCCTTTAAATATATAGTTTTATTTTTTAATTAAAGTTTTTTAAAATTTGAACTCAATTACTTAACATAAAATGTATTACTAGTTTCAGAGGTAGAGGTCAGTGATTCTTTTAATATATAGCTTTAAAAAAAAGTTTCCGAAGAATTCTCCTAAATTATGCTTTCTAGTATTTGTTCTCTTCTGTTGCTCTGGTTTCCTCCTTCAGGACCTGCTCTTAGTTTCAGTTGAACCTTCTTTGTTTATCTTCAGTGTTTGTCACTTTTCTTGAGTCCTTTTTTTTAAAGATTTTTTTAAAATTTATTTATTCGACAGAGATAGAGACAGCCAGCGAGAGAGGGAACACAAGCAGGGGGAGTGGGAGAGGAAGAAGCAGGCTCCTAGCGGAGGAGCCTGATGTGGGGCTCGATCCCATAACGCCGGGATCACGCCCTGAGCCAAAGGCAGACGCTTAACCTCTGTGCCACCCAGGCGCCCCTTCTTGAGTCCTTTTTATTCTTTACTTCTGTTTGATTTTTTAAAAATTTCCGTTCTATTTCTCTTATGGCTTAATTACTAGGAAGGTTTCTTTACCTTGGGAGGTCTTTCTAGTTTTGTCTCATTGCTGAATATTTTTTCTTTTATTTCTAATTCCTTTTTGAGTTCTGTTATCTCGTTTCTGACTCTTTCTAATTCTGCTTTGGGTGCTCTTTCATATCATGTATTATTTTCGTAATTTTTTTGCTCATTTTGACGTAAGTTAAATTTTCGTCTGTTTTGTGGCCATGTCCTTCTGGCGTGTTTTCATTGTCCACAGGGATGTTGTTCTGCTCAGTCTTTTTTTACTATTACTTTATATAAGGTTTGACCTCCATTCTTCTTTTGATCACCTCAAAATGTAATTAGTTTTCTGAAAACATGTTTAAATAAGGAAATTCTGTGTTAGACATAATATATATTCATATGTATATGTATAAATATATATTTAAGATACTAAAGGGGTCCATACATTACACATAATGTAAGTAAATCATCTATTTATATATTAGTTTTACAGAACATGTTTAAGGTACTCAAGGGATTTTTATTTTTTTATTATTTTAATTTTTTTAAAGATTATTTATTTATTTATTTGACAGAGAGAGGGAGTACAAGTAGGGGGAGTGGCAGGGAGAGGGAGAGGGAGAAGCAGGCTCCCGCCGAGCAGGGAGCCCAACGTGGGGCTCGATCCCAGGACCCTGAGATCACGACCTGAGCCGAAGGCAGACACTTTACCAACTGAGCCACCCAAGCGCCCCATCAAGGGACTTTTAAAAGAGGACAGATTCAGGATCACTTTCCTAACTTCACAGAATTTTGTGTCTTTAATACTTTTGAGCAGGGATCAAAAATGTGTTAGCTCCTGGACCTGAGGCTTCCTCTTTCCCTCTTTTACCTGGACCTTCTCTTTCCTTATCTCTTTTGTTCCTGTCCTGCTCAGTTTCGATTTCATTCCTGGGTCTCTCATCAGTGGAGGGCTCCTGTGGCAGGGGGCAGGGTGGGCGCCCCCGCTGGTCTGTTCCGCGAGTTCAAGAGGGCTGGACTGCTGTGGCCCCGCAGACCTCACTTCCCGTGGACTCCTTGCACTCACACCCATACTGGACAGAACTCTTCCCAGTTCCAGCTGCTTTTCTTGGGTCGGCTTACTGTGCTTTCCTGGGAATGCTTTTGACTCTTTTGGGATGTTTCTTCCTTGGGTCTCTCAAACGCCACATTGCTTCCCTGGCTTCCTCTGGTCTGGAAGCCCTTACCATGCAGGTCTTGTCACGTTGAGTGGTTTGTCCCCACCCATTTGCATTTTGTGGCTTTTGGGGACATGGTTTTGTGAGAAATGTTGTCTGTGGGATTTTGGTTTTGCTCTCTGGTTGCCCTGTCTGCTCTTGGGATTCAGGGAGGTTTAAAACTATACGTCCGCTTGGAATATTCCCAGAATCCCCTTACCTTCAAGTATCTTAAGAAATAGAATTTGACTGGAAAATCGACTTTTCTGATAATAACCTGTTTTACTTTATTTATTTAATAAGGTTTTCCCTCCCATTTTAAATAAATACATTTCTGAAGAATCTTTCTGAAGGAAAAAGCTATATATACAATTTTGCTGTGCTAATGTGGACATTTTGATTTATTCTCATCTATTTTTTGGTTTTATTAGCTCATATTGTAGTTGTCTCAAGATTCTTCTTTAATGTTTTTAAGAGATAAAAAATTAAATTTCAGGGGCGCCTGGGTGGCTCAGTCGTTAAGCGTCTGCCTTCGGCTCAGCATGTGATCCTGGTGTTCTGGGATCGAGCCCCGCATCTGGCTCCTCCACTGGGAGCCTGCTTCTTCCTCTCCCACTCCCCCTGCTTGTGTTCCCTCTCTCGCTGGCTATCTATCTCTGTCAAATAAATAAAAATAAAATCTTTAAAAAAGAAAAAAGATTAAATTTCAGTTTTATGTTAGTGATTCTTACACTGCCTTATATACATATCTCTGTCATTCCCTGCCCTGCTGTCCACTTTCCCACCCTCGTAGCCTGGCTACACACTTCCTTCTGGAAGACCACACCCCCCAAGTGCTGCCCCCCCAAGTCTTCTCTGACTCCTGCGGCCACTCCGGCTGCCCTCGAACCCCCGGGTGGTGGTTCACACGTCCTCATGGGCCACGCAGACCTCGCCATAGCAGGGAGCCAGTGTTTGTTAAATGAACTCTTGGATGGTAATTTTTTTTTTCTTTCTTTTTATGTGAAAGAGAGAGAGCGGTGCTACGATCCCCTCATTTATGAACACAATCCCAACAAAAGAAACACCCCCAACTCTGATCCGCACCAACAAGTTCACCGAGGGGTTTCAGAACATCGTGGACGCCTACGGAGTTGGGAGCTACAGAGAAGTGAACCCAGGTCGGAAGTCCGAGTTTGTAAATCCCCCTGTCCTGTCTGATTGCTGCTGCGTCTCCCTGCAAGGATGTAGTGGGCGTTCGGGAAAGCAGGCTCACGGCTCCTCTTGTGTCGTTTTGCTTAGTGTAGAGCACTCATTGTAACCTGTCTGTTCTTTTTCGGGAATTCTGGAGACGGTTGCGTGTTTGAATTAACTAGAATTTTCTGCCTCTGGTGAGTCAAGTCTCTTGCTCTCCCTGCAGCTCTCTTCACCATCATCACTTTCCCCTTTTTGTTCGCCGTGATGTTCGGAGACTTCGGGCATGGCTTTGTGATGTTCTTATTTGCCCTCTTGCTGGTGTTAAATGAAAACCATCCCAGACTAAATCAGTCACAGGAGGTAAGAGCACAGACACTCCAGCTCGTTACACCTGGTTGGGTGATTAGTAGTCATTATCTCCTTTTTGACCACACAAGTGACCTTTCTTAAACGTTGGTCTTTGGCAGTAAGGGTCCCTGACTAATCTGTACGGGGTGTGGGCCTGTGGCCTCTGTGTCATGTCGGCCCTCGGAGAAGCCCCCCCGGGGGGAGTGGTTCAGAGCGGGTGCAGACAGAGCTGGGGCCCCTTCCTGCATTTTCGCAGCGGTTCTCCTCTGCTCACTGCGCTTGGCTTTTCACAGATCATGCGCATGTTTTTCAATGGCCGATACATCCTCTTGCTGATGGGGCTGTTCTCCGTGTACACGGGCCTCATCTACAACGACTGCTTTTCAAAGTCGGTCAACCTGTTTGGCTCCGGGTGGAACGTGTCCGCCATGTACAGCTCCAGTCACGCTCCGGCGGAGCACAGGAAGATGGTGCTTTGGAAGTAAGTGTGTGTCACCCAGCGGGGTTTTCGGCGGGCAGAGCGTTTCTCCGCGACTCCTCCGTCCTCCTGTCCGTAAGCCTGCTCACTCCGCTCTCTGTTACAGTGACACCATCGTCAGGCACAGCAGGGTTTTGCAGTTGGACCCAAGTGTTCCTGGAGTGTTCCAAGGCCCTTATCCTCTTGGCATCGATCCCGTGAGTGCACTTTTTCCTCGCCGTGATGTCGCATTCCTCTGTGGTGCCACCTGGTTTTAATTGTCAAGTGCTTCCTCAGACTCTTGGGCACGGCTCACATGGTTGCACACGATGGGGAAGGTGCCCTGGGGGGCTTCTGCCTGGGCGGCCGTGGCCCACGTGCATCTCGAATGAAGTTGGCTGAGCGATGAAGCTGAGCTGTGGAAGCCGGGGAAGCCGGGGTCAGTGCCTGGACGGGAGGGGTCCGTGGGGAGAGAGCGAGCCGCCCCGTCATGGCTCCTGGCCTGTTTTACTCCAGGGAGAGCCAGCCTTTCAGGAGCCCTTAAACGCAGGCTGCTTCCTACAGTTCTTCTTTGTATGTGGGGATTATTATTATTATTTTTTTACCCTTTGATTTAGAAAGAAATAAATTGGAGTTCCAGAGCTTGAAAGGGAGCTCAGAGCTATCAGGGTGCTTATGGAGGTAGTTGTTTGAAATGGGAAGTGTTGGGAGAAGGGAAAAGGAGACGTAGCTGCAGGGGCCAGGACTGCTGCCCCCTACCCCACATTCCACACCCCATGGCGCTCAGTGAGCCCCCCCACCCCCACCCCGGCAGACCTTCATCAGGCTCCCACCAGGCCGTCACCAGGTCTCCAGGCTGAGGCACTGTCCCTGGACTGTCCGCCATCTTCTGGAGGAATCTCGCCTTGGAAAGGGGAGCTTAGAGACCAGCTCAAAATTGGTCTGGGGGCACATGCTATATAATTGTGTACAGAAATGAAAAAAACGGAATGAAAAAGGTCCAGCAAGCCTTCATCCAAACTCCCCAAGCTAGTGCCCTCCTAATTGTTCTGTTCATTCTCTCCTCTACATATAAATTGTATAATTCAACATTGTTGCCTTATATCTTCATATAATTGGAAGCATGAAAAAACTTATAACAGTTCCCTTAAGGTATAGCATTTTAGAGCCAAATTCCTATTAACGTGTGGCCTTGCTTGAAGGAAAGAAATGTTTCTGAATAAAGGTACCAAGGAAGAAAGTTCAAGTGGGTGTTTTGAGGGGGAGGAGGAGACTGGGGCATGGTACTGCTTCTCTTTGCTTTAATTTTAAAAATCGGCATTATGCTTATATGGTTCAAAAATAGACCCATGATGTACTGTGTGTATGTACAAGGCCCAGCTCTTCTGAGAGGTCTCCTCCGCCTGTCCCTATTCCTTTAGTTCCCCCGCCTCCAACCCGGGAACTGCTGGGGTTAGTTTCTTGTGTCTCCTTCCAAGTTTCTTTATGAACATACAAATACATCTTCTTTCTCTGCCCTGTTTTTGCCTAAAAGATCGTTCTGTACCCAGTTGCTTGTAGCTTAGTCATCAAAGAGAGACTTCCACATCGTGGTTGCCGGTTGCACTGTTGCTAGTTTTCCTGCTCTCCCGCCCGCTCCTGCCCTCCACGTCCTGCAGTGGCCGCCACCAGCCTGCTCTTCCTGTGGGTCCAAATTGTCAAACTGAAGTCAGCCGAAAGACTTCTTTCTGAAATCTTATTTTCACTTAAAAAGCACAGTCTTTCTGTCCTAAGAGGTCCTTTTTCCCTTTTCCTAATCCCCCCAAAAGAGGGACTTTTAAGAATTATTTTTTCGGGGGCGCCTGGGTGGCACAGCGGTTAAGCGTCTGCCTTCGGCTCAGGGTGTAATCCCGGCGTTACGGGATCGAGCCCCACATCAGGCTCCTCTGCTGGGAGCCTGCTTCTTCCTCTCCCACTCCCCCTGCTTGTGTTCCCTCTCTCGCTGGCTGTCTCTATCTCTGTTGAATAAATAAATAAAATCTTTAAAAAAAAAAAAAAGAATTATTTTTTCGGAGAGTGAGAGCAGCAGTCAGCAGCAGGACCTGGAGGGGCTGGGGCAGGGAGCCTCGGGGCATTCAGCCAGCGCCCCTGAGCCTTCTCATCAGCGAGGGTTGCCACTTGTGCATTTCTGCTTCCATCCTTCCTCTCTCCCTCCCGCTCTGACTCTCCCCCTCTCTCCCTTTCTCTCCTTTTCTCTCCCTCACTCCCCCTTTCTCCCCCTCTCTCCCTCATTCTCTCCCCCCTCCCTTTCCCTCCCCACTTCCTCCCTTCCTTCCTTTCTGTTAAACTGTATTATAAAATGCACATACACAAGAATGTATAAAACAGGTGTGTGAAGTTACAGCATGCATACTTGTATGGCCCCTGCCCAGGGTAAGAGACCCCGGGACCCGGGACGTGCCCCGCTGGCACCAACTGTCCCCAGAGGGAACTTCCTGCTCCCTGGGCTCTGTGTCACTCTTTCTCTTGTGTGTCCTTTTAGTATTGCCTCAGAGGCATGGGTCCCTAAGCACAGTGTTATTTCATTTGGCATCCTTTGAACTTTATATTAAAGATAGAATTGTCTGTACCAGTCTGTGGCCCTGGTTTAAGAAAATCAGTGGTTCTCAGACCAGAGGTGTCAAGAAGAAGGTCTGAATGTTGCTTTCTTATTAATCAAAAGCTGCCTTTTGATTTAAGGTAGGAAATTTGTCCAGTGTCGCCTGTGTCCTCAAGCAGTTGAAGGAAGTTAAAAATGTCTTGTTTTGTTTTGTCTTCAGATTTGGAACTTGGCCACAAATCGTCTCACTTTTCTAAACTCTTTCAAAATGAAAATGTCTGTGATTTTAGGAATTATTCACATGACTTTTGGAGTCATTCTGGGAATATTTAACCACTTGTAAGTACAGATTTTTTTTTTTTTAAGCAGTATTTATAAGCCACGTTTGGTATTCCTTAAACTTTGCTTCTTGAGGGTCGACTGTATGGGTCTCGGAGGCAGCTGGTGCGGCGGTGTGTTGTTTGAGTCTGTGGTGATGATACAGGCTTTTGACTGTTTCAGTGATTCGTAGCAGATACTTACTGAGCGTATAGTACGTGCCGGGCACTGGTCTAGGCTCTGGGGTCAAGTGCTGCTGAAGACGGGGAACAGGTTTTGCCCCCATGGAGTTTGACATTCAAGGGAGGGAGGCATGTGACATATATGTTCAGATTTATTTCCGGAACTAAATTTTTCTTATACTCTTTTTTCATTTTATAAATTAGGAAACTGTTTGTTTACTAGAGCTAGTGTGTGAAGAGGAAGAGGTTGTATTTTCTTCCTCTAACTGGGCCTGATGGTGAAACACCAGCATTTTCACTGTGCTCACATCTGTTTTCTTCATGGATGTGTCTGAGCCCCATACGAGTTACCAGAAGACAGGATGCTCTGCTGAGATAGGCCCTGTCACAAAGAATTGAACAGTAATTTCCTCTTTATTCTTTATCTCAGTCCAAACTGGCTCAGGGTTTGATGGATTCCTTTTTTTCCCTAGGCATTTCCGGAAGAAGTTCAATATTTATTTGGTTTCCGTCCCAGAACTTCTCTTCATGCTGTGCATCTTCGGATACCTTATATTTATGATCGTCTATAAGTGGCTGGTCTATTCGGCAGAAACCTCCAGAGTTGCTCCCAGCATTCTGATTGAATTTATCAACATGTTTTTATTCCCGGCGAGTGAAACAAACGGTCTCTACTCAGGGCAGGTAGGTAATGTTCTTTTCCACTCTTAGGAGCCTAAAGGATGTCTTCCCGAGAGCCTTTGTGTGTTGATCAGTGGGTGATTGAAGGTGCTTTCCGTAGGCCTCCCGGGCATGTAGGGGCTTTCCGATTCTCCGGATGTGATCACAAGAGCTGCCACCCGGGTCTGAACACTGTGCTGAGGGGCTCTGGTCGAGCACTGTAATCCGAACTCTCTGCCACTCAGTGGCCATCAGAACTGCTGGGAAGAAGGTGTATTTCTGGAGGGTTTTCGGGGGCCGGTGAATCCCTCTGTTTTTCTAGTTACTTTATTTTTTATTTATTTATTTTTTAAAAGATTTTATTTATTTATCTGATACGGAGACAGCCAGCGAGAGAGGGAAACAAGCAGGGGGAGTGGGAGAGGAAGAAGCAGGCTCCCAGCGGAGGAGCCCGATGTGGGACTCAATCCCGGAACGCCGGGATCACGCCCTGAGCCGAAGGCAGACTCTTAATGACTGCGCTACCCAGGTGCCCCTCTAGTTACTTTAAAATCAATCTCTGGGACGCCTGGGTGGCTCAGTCGGTTAAGCGTCTGCCTTTGGCTCAGGTCATGATCCTGGGGTCCTAGGATCGAGCCCTGCGTCGGGCTCCTTGCTCAGCGGGGAGCCTGCTTCTCCCTCTGCCTCTGCTGCACCCCTCGCTGTGTATGTGCTCGCGCTCTCTCTCTCTCTCTCTCCCTATGACAAATAAATAGAATCTTTAAAATCAGTCTCTGACTAAGCCTGGTCATCACGGAACCCGCATCTGGACCACAGCACGCGGGCCCTCTCCCAAACTGGCTTTTCTAGAATTGTGCATTTGTGTCATACCACCCGCATCCGCACTGTGGCATGGTGGCGGAATGTGGGCTCGGGTGACTACTGTGCTTGCGATCCCAGCTCTGTCATATCCTCGAAATGGAACTATGAACACATAACTTGACTCCTCCATTCCTCAGTTCCCTCATCTGTAAAATGGGAGTACAAACAGGACCCAATTTGTAGCAGAGAGTTAATATAATCACATCCTTAGGAAGGTACCTGGCTTGTGCCGGTGCTCGCTCAGTGTGAGCTTGTGTTGCAAGTGTGTCGAGGGTCTCTGTGCTGTGCGGGGCCACAGCGTCCCTCCCAATGGATGCTGCCACCGACGCTGCGTGCCGCGTTCACGGCGTCTGTGCGGGGCCGCAGAAGTCCTCCTGGTCAGTACTGTCACAGCCTGTGTCTTCTCGAGCTGTATGTTCTGCTTTTATTTTTTTTAATCTTTTTGACCCCGCAAAGGGAGCGTTTGGTTTTGTTTCCCACATTCCATGGCCGACTAAGTTCGCAGTCAGATTTAGAGCCCAGCTTGCTGCACCGGGGGCTCCATTGTGAGCTGCATGTGGACGTCCTTTTTGAATTATTCGAGTTTCAACTCTTATTTATTTGTTTCTCCTGTTGGTGGTTTTTTAATTGTATTTCAGTGTTATTTTATTGAGCCTTTATGGAATGACGTAGATGGGATAAATACACAGCAGGGAGGCCAGTGGGGCACAGGTGCTGTGGTCAGAAAGGTCGTGAAGGGAACTACTTTTATACGTCTCCTGTGTGCCTGAAAATGCGCTCCCCGTGATTCTTCCTTCTTAACTCACAGTAGCCCTCGAGGTAGGTGCTGTCATCCCAGTGGCTCAGGGCCGACTTGGTCAGTCAGCTGCCAGTGGGGCCCAGATGTTAACCCAGTCGGCTTGACTGCGCGGCTCTTGACTTCTGATAGGACTCTGCCTGTGGCCCCCACTTGTCTTAGCATTTCGGGGTCTGATGCTAACGTGTACCTACTACTAGCTCATACAGCACATACGGCTCTGGGAGTCTGTGGGGAACATGGGGACGGCCACAGACGAGAGAGAAGCTGGGACAGTGATGCGTGGTCATTTGTTTTCATAGCCACTTACAGATCCCTTAAAATCGCGTAAACTGCAGCGGCTTTGTAAGTGTGAACCTGCTTTGCTCTCGATTTATTTTTCGGTAACTGTAAATATCCCTACTTTTTAAAGAGGAGAAGGTTTTTAGTTTTGTTCTGAATCCTCTTTTAGTATTTTTCTCATGTAGAAGTGAATCCACTTAACTACGTGCTCACGTTCAAGTAATCTTTATAATGATAATTACAAAAACCAGAACAAGAACGTAAAAAAATGAAGAGTTTGTGTTTGTATTCGCCCTCTTACAGTATTTTCAGAAAATTATTAGCTGGAGTTTGACTCTGCTTAGAATTTTCTTACTCATTCCTTACAGATCTGAACTGAATGATACTCACCCACTGTGTCAGTAGTGTTACTCATTGGTTCTAGAATTCAACTAGGAGTTTAGGAAAAGATCCACCAGCAGACAGAATTTGGCTTGTGTTTACCTTCTGTTCCTTGTTACTGTGAAGAAGGGGACATTGTCCTTGGTCTTCACTCACTCAGTGCACCAGTGACTCTGTTCGCACGTCTTCGCATCCTGACTGCCTTCCTCCCCTCTGTGCCCGCAGGAGCACGTGCAGAGACTGCTGCTGGTCGTCACAGCGCTGTCTGTCCCCGTTCTGTTCCTGGGAAAACCACTCTTCTTGCTGTGGCTGCACAATGGACGCAGTTGCTTCGGAGTGAGCAGGGTAAGCACGAGTTTGCATGTGTGTTTGTGGGGGGCGAGCGGAGTCTGGGTTTAGTTGTGCAGAGAGGAGTCAGGAAAACACCTTTCAGAGGGTCTGGGGTCCTGACTCAGAGCCGAAGCCTCTGCTGTCACCTGTGCTGCGGGAGCTCCTGCTGCGGGCCTCTGCGAGCCGCTCCCGCCCCAGTGGGCAGCGAACCTGCTGCGGGTTGCGGCGAAATCCTGCGGCGCGGTTGTCATTGTTAAAGCCTTTTTGTGCCTTATTCTTGATTTCTTTTTCTTTAAAGTGGTTTTTTTTTTTTTTTTCCAATTTAAATAGTATTACTAACTTCCAGAAAGCATGGAACGTAGAGAAAGCGGTGCCCTCTTCTGTCCCTCCGTGATAGCCAGGGTCACCATTTTGTTAGATGGCTTTCTACACTTGTTTTCTCGTGTGTCTGCTTTCTCATTTTTTTCTTTAAAAAATCATCGTGATAAAATAGACATAACACGTGTTTCCATTATAACTATGTTGAGTGTCCAGTTCGCGGGCACGAGGCACATTCACATGGCCGTGCAGCCGCCACCACCGTCCGTCTCTGGCACCGTTTCATCCTCCCCACCCGAGACCCTGTCCCCAGGGAACACTGACTCCCCAGCCTCCCCCCCGCACCTCTTGCAGCCACCACTCTACCTTCTGTTGCTGAGTTCGACTCCTCCAGGCACCTCATATGCACGGACTCACACAGCATTTGTCCTTTTGTGCCTGGCTTGTTTCACTGAGCACCGTGGCCTCTGGCCTCATCCATGTCACAGGAGGTGTCGGAATTTTCTTCCTTTTAAAGGCTCAGTCATATTCCGTTGCGTGGCGAGACCACGTTCTGCTTATTGGTTCATCCATCAGTGGATGCTTGCGTTGTTTCTACCTTTTAGCTCTTGTGAGTAATGCCGCTGTGAACACGGGTCTGTGAAAGTCTGTTCAGGTCCTTGCCGGCCGTTCTGTTGGATACGTACCCGGAAATGGAGTTGTTGGGTCCCATAGTCAGTCTGTGTTTAATTTTTCGAGGCCCCACCACGCTGTTCTCCACAGTGGCCGCCCCATTGTACATCCTACCAGCAGTGCACAGAGTTCCAGTTCCTCCACGCCCTAATCGATACTCATTATTTTTTAAATAATAGCCGTCTTAATAGGTATGATGTGCTCATGTTCTTGTAAACAGCTTTTTAATTTGATTTTTTTGATTTCAAGTTTTTATTTGAATTCTAGTTAATGAACACATATGGTAAAATTGGTTTCAGGAGTAGAATTCAGTGATTCATCACTTCCATACAACAACCAGTGCTCCCCACGATGGGAGCCCTCCTTAATGCCCATCCCCCATCCAGCCCATCACCCCCCCTCCCTCCACCAAACCTCAGTTTGTTCTCTGTCGTTACGAGTCTCCGAACAACTTTTTTATTCTCCAGGAGCTGAATCATTAAGGGAAATGAAGGGGCTCTGACTTTGGATTTGTCGCGTCCTCATGATTTTAAAGGCACTAACTGCATTCTTCTGGTTGTTGTTAGAG
Source organism: Ursus maritimus (assembly GCF_017311325.1). NCBI lineage: Eukaryota > Metazoa > Chordata > Mammalia > Carnivora > Ursidae > Ursus > Ursus maritimus. The sequence goes on from NW_024425897.1 coordinate 24,261,673, forward strand.
TGGTTACACACTTATAAGGAAAGACAGCGAGGAAGAAGTTTCTCTGCTGGGAAGCCAAGACATAGAAGAAGGAAATAACCGAATGGAAGATGGATGTAGAGAAATGACATGTGAAGAGGTAATCTTCTCTGTTGCTATTGATAACATTAGATAAGAAGCCAAGCTCTTCGGGCGCCTGGCTGGCTTAGTCGGTAGATCTCAGATGGTGACTTCGAGGCCCACATTGGCGTAGAGTTTACTTAAAAAAACAAAAAACAAAAATAAGCCCTACATCAAAAACTAATGATGTACTATACAGTGGCTAACTGAACATAATAAAAAATTTAATTAAATAAATGAAAAAAAGAAAAAAAGAAACCAAGCTTTCATAGAGGTAATCACCATGAGAACGATAATAATCATCTTAAAAAAAAAAAACAACCAAACCCCAAACACCTGTCACACAAAGCTTCCCAGATGCTGCTTTGGTCATCTGTTTGTCAGAAGGGTTCTCATTTCGTTTTTTCAACTTTGCAGTGGGATTTGCAGTGTTAACCTTACGTGCTGTCATATGAAGTGACTTAAGATGCTATGAGCATTGATCTCAGGAGATTCTTGTCTCAGAACTTTGTCATGGTTGTAAGGAGGAGGAGACTTGCTTCACACTGGCTGCAAGGGGAGTCTACGACTGGCTCACATTAGGACAGGAGCTGTGTGAGCTCCAGGATGATTGGTTTCTGGGTCTCCAATCCCAAGAAGTCTGGGTTGGTTTTTCTTTGCAAGTTTGTTTTCTGTTCTGAAGCTAGTTGGCCCCACGATTTTGGAACCTTGGCCACAGCTAGGCCTGAGCTTATTTTCTTCCGTCTTTTGGTCGGAGAGAAAAGCACCCTCGGCTGATTGTTATATTAGGAAGAATCCCAAGGAAGTACTGGGATTGCCTGGCTGGGGTCACTTGCCATCTCCAGACCAACAACTGCTCTAGTTAGTAGTCTGCATGGGCCGCCATAACCACAGACCGAGGTCTTAAACAACAGAAACCGAAAGCCAGAAGTCCAGGTTCAAGATGTTGGCAGGGCTGGTTTCTCCCAAGGCCGCCTTTCTTGGGTTGTGGATGGCTGCCTTCTCAGTGTGTCCTCGCAGGGCCTTGTCCTCTGTGGGCATGCGTCTCTTCTTATAAAGACACCCACCCTTATGATCTCTCTTCACCTTAATGACTCCCTATCTCCAAGCACAGTCACTGGGGCTTAGGGCTGCAACAATGAATTTGGAGGGGGACACAGGTCAGCCCATGACAGCTGTGGCTGGGGGGTTGGGGTAAATGGTGGAAGAAGCAGATTCCCTCCGAAGAAGGGAGGCACAGTGCTGGGCAGACACAACTGAGCCATTTCTGCTACCCTGGTCTGCTTCATGTTCTTGGAAACTTTATTTGGTCATCTGATAAAGGCTACACAAAGTTTCTTATAATGAACATTTTGTAATTATTACATAATTTAGTGTTTTAATTTGGGACGACTAATGGTTCAGAGGATCATAAAAAAAGACCAAGAAGCAGAGCTGGAAAGAGTCTTTCCCAGGGTCGTACAGCCTTTTCACCATCAGGGGCCTTTTTCACAGTTTCTCTTTGTCAGGCTTGCATTTCTCTCTGACATGCGCATTTAGCCAGAGTCTAGCTCCTGAGTCACATTGGGCTGTGAGGACAGTTCCAGTCCAGGTGCCACATGGGAAACTGAGGCGGGGGGAGCCGCTCTGTAGGTCATAGAGCTGGTCTGTGGTAGAGCTGTGAGTAGAGCTCAGATCTTTGAGTCATTGTTCTCATGTTCTAGCGTGTTCTCCCCAATGTCCCAGAGGCCACTTCCCTCACCAAGAGCGAGGGAGTGAAAGTGGAACACATGGGTAACTTGTGGGAGCATGCGGGCAATATCCGAACCTAACACAGGTTGTGTGATCTCTCCCAGTTTAACTTTGGAGAAATATTAATGACCCAAGTGATTCATTCCATCGAGTACTGTCTGGGATGCATCTCCAACACCGCTTCATACCTGAGGCTCTGGGCTCTCAGTTTGGCTCACGCACGTAAGTTTTCACTTAGACCCTCAGTTCCCAAACTCTATGCTGAGACACCCCGCAGTGCCACAGTGAGCCCCAGGGATGCTCTGTGGGACATTCCACATTTCGGAGGGAAGCACAGAACCATCTTTCAGATGCTGTGCAAACTAGCGTTGTGTGGGGACAGAGCCAAGCCGACCCTGGTTTGGGTCAAGCTCTCTCATTGGGAGGCAGGCCTCGGATGTCTCTGGCATGCCTCAGCTTCCTCAGGGTGATGATGAGCAGGGGCTGGTTAACTTTTACACGAGAAGCAGATGACATCTGGATTATGTAGGTGTGTACGTTATTTCGTGGATAATCAGAATTGTCAGAAGGAAACCTGGACCCACTAGCTGATTGCAGTGACTCGGTGAGTGTAAACAGAAGTGGACTCTGCTCACTGCCTCCCCTGCAGAGTTGTCTGACGTCCTGTGGACCATGCTGGTGCGCGTGGGCCTCCGAGTAGACACCACTTACGGAGTCTTGCTGCTGCTACCGGTTATCGCCCTCTTTGCAGTTTTGACAATTTTCATCCTTTTGATCATGGAAGGCCTTTCTGCATTTCTTCACGCCATACGCCTCCACTGGTGAGTTGGAAATTTAGCTTTGAAACTGTTATTTAAAAAAAAAAGAACCCCTCCCCACATGTATGTATCTAGCCCCACACAAGTCTGGCACTCAATTTGGACTGGTTCTTGCCTTCCCAACACTGGGATCTAGATTCAGATCCCCTGAATTAAAATTGTATATTGTTTCAGAAATATTATCACTGACAAGTAGAAGCTAGTTTATGCTTGCTGAATAACTATGTAATTCATTTGGGGTCTGAAAGATTACTTTATCTTATTGTAAAATAAGATAAAATTCTTACATATTTCTTAATGGTTTCTAGTATATGTCAGCTTATTTGTCTGTGTGTGAAGGTACCAGGGTGGAGAGAGGCGTGTCTGTGTGGAGTGGGTGAGGTGACGTGATGGGTTTGTGTTTCCATTGCACACCGAGAAAGGCAACATGGGGCAGGATGTGTGCGTGTGTGGATTTTATTTAAGTAAAAACATTTGTGCCAAGAGAGAATGTACGGCACAGAAACTTTTTTTGGTTTTGTTTTTTATACATGCTGTTTTAAGAAATGTAGGAAATGTTATTCACAATCTTTTATTAATAAACTGAATTTTATTTATTTATTTCTTTTTAGGGTAGAATTTCAGAACAAGTTCTACGTTGGTGCAGGCACCAAATTTGTTCCTTTCTCATTCAGACTACTTTCGTCGAAGTTCAGTGACGACGTGGCCTGATCACATTGCCGTATCTAATAAGCTGTCAAATTTATGGAGAATTATCATGTTACAGAATTTCACTTACGTCAGATTTACAATAGGAAAAACTCCGTCTTCATTGATTGCCTTATGATATAGCCAAATAATTCTGTAAGATATACCTCTTCCTCATGTTAAATATTTTGTAAAGTTTGTCAATTTCAGATATATAAATTTCTTTCAGTTTTTACGATGAGCAGATATAAGTTAAGGTCAGAAGTTATGTTAAAGTTATTTTTAAAAATATAGGCTTGGGGGAGAGAAGTGGTTTTGAATGGCTAATTGAAAATGGTCTTACTCAGTTCCTTTTCACCTTATTAAAAAAAAAAACAAAGAGTTATTCTGTAGCTTGGCGTTGTCAGATAATATTTTTCCAACAGGTGAAGTTAAGTATAGTTTTTTTAAAAATTTAATGACGGATAATCAAAAGATTAACATTCTGCTTGATTAAAAGTATGTAAACTTTTTTTTTTATTGTATGCTATCTAGAACTGCAAGTAGGGGATTGTTTCTACAATTTTGTCTTGTTTTAATAATTGGGGAAAATGAGATAAAATAACGTACAACAGATGGTTATCCCACTTGTATATTTTTAAAAATATTCTTATTCTGTTATCCTTATATAAAACCGATTATGATAATTGTATGTTTGAAAGATAAACTGTATACTGAGCCTTAAAACCCAGTGTGACTGTACAAGATACAATATGGATGTGATTTGAACTTAGAGACAAGCTTGGCTGATGTTACTGATGTTACTGGACCAAAAGGGGTTTATACTGAGTGAAGGGAAGAGAAAAAGTAGTATTTTGTATATTTTTATAACAAAATATAAATTAAGATATTTTACCATGAAGAGATTGCACCTGTCCTTGAGAACAGTATAATTATAATTTTTTACTTTCAGACTAATTCTAAATAAAGGTCTGATAAAGGTGTTTAGAGTTAATTTAAACTTTGAAACACTATTCGGATCAATTGAAAATTGTTATAATCTTTAGCTTAAATTCATCTATTCATTTGACATTTAGTTTTGAATGAATTTGGGTCAGTCCTACTGAACATTTTAATCTGTGCAGACAGTCCCTGAGTTAACAGTGGTTTGATTTAATGAATTTTGAATTAATGATGGTATGAAAGCGATACACATACTTGGGATTTTGAACCTAGATCTCGTCCCGGGCTCACGATCCGCGGTCACATCCTCTCCCGTGATGCTCGGCAGCAGCCGCCGCTCCGCGTCAGCCACGCGATCACGAGGGTCACAGACGCCACCCGCACCCTCACGGCCGAGCCTCCTGTCACTGTCAGCGCAGTCGTCAGGGAATTACATGAGACAGTCAGCACTCCCGTACAGAACAGGCTCTGTGGTTTTGTGCAACGGGAGGCTCGCGTCCGTGCTCTGAGCACGCTGACGTGGGCCGGGCTAGGCCGTGGCGGCGCCAGGTCAGGTGTGTTGAATGCATTTTCAACTTAGTAAGTCGAAGGAGATCTATATTCTTGTAAATTATGTTCATTTTTCGTATTTTACTATAATTGATTTTAGATAATTATTTTCAAAAAGAAATCTGCAGTTCTCACTTTCTTAAACATTTTGAGGAATGCACACGAAAAGGCCCGTTTGTCACTATACTCCTCCACCTGGCTGGTGGCAGAGTTTGGAATTTTCACTCCAAGCTGAGCTATGGTAGCCCTGAATCTAAGTGAATCTTCTCAGGTAATGTCAAGACCCGTTTGCCGAGAGGCACGAGCTGCGCACGCGGACGTAATTGTGACTCCGCCTTTAAAGCTGTCTAAGTGCAGTAACCGCTCCTTTCCGCTCCTGTGAGCTGTTACCCAAAGCCAGTTCGGAGTGGCTGGGTTTTGTCCCTCCTACTACAGAATCAAACCTGAAACGATGCCATGAGACTCTGGGAAGTGATTCTGCTGTCAGGGTTCAGGTTCCCTGGAAAGGTGTAACGTTGGGTGGACACTTCTGCTGGGGGAATACGAAATCTCCCTACTGCCGCCGAGGTTGCAGACGTGTCCCCCACCAGCTGGCGTCTTTACTGCTTTACTCCAAGGCGCTGGGGTAAGAAAATGGTAACTAATTCATCCCTAGGAAACTCCTCACCGTTAACTGATTAGTAAATAAGAGACATGTGGTGTCTGCCGGGAGGTTTTAGGGCCTCTCTGGTAACTTGTCACGGCCCAGTTTGTAATTCCAAGTAACACCTCTTATCAGGGTATAGAACAGGGAGGGAAGAGTCATTTTTTAATTGAAACCTAGGTAGTAGTTATGTAGTCTACATAATTACACAAAAAAAATGTGTTAGTCCTAACTTCTGTGAAAGAACTCTCTAGAAGTAGAGTTTGATGGTGTCTTTTAGGCACCAGGAGACTTTTTTTTTTACTAAAGCTATAGGTTCCAATGTCATGTTACCAGAGTGGTTGCTGTGCTTTGTTTTTAAGCTGTTTGGTAAAACTATTACACCTACAATTTTCAAGACAGACTTCATTCCCTTAATAGCAAATATCCAGAGGAAAAATGGTCAGTTGTCTGGATGATGCTAATACCTGTTTATTTTCCTAAAGAGGACATGTCGTGATAAATGGCATGATGGCCACATTTTCCAGTTTTCATTCAGGTGTTCACTCTGTGTGTTAATGGAGTCCTAAAATAAAAATCCAAGGAATGTCTTCAGGAAACAATTTGATTTCATCCTGCAGGGGTAAGGAATGTCCTCATGGTGCCATAATTGTAATCAGTTAAGGAGCTCAAAGGGTGTGCTGATGATCACGGTGAGTTTTCCGGTCACCGCAGACTGGACTTTGAAAAGACTCACCTTTCACCGAATGCCACTCTCCTCGTTTCTGCAGTGGATATTTTATAAAAACATTCTGTTCTCAGTTTTCAGTCTGCTGTAGTTTAATAAGCCATAGAATATAGCATAGGAAATTACGATGGTTATGAGTTAAATATTCAGACATTTTAGGGCCTGATTCATTTTGGAAAACAAAAACAAAACTTCTATAACTGTTCTGCAGTCTGCATTTAAAAACAGTAAATTTCTTCATTAAAATTTTAAAGCCAAATTTGCTTGCATGCCATCTGGTATATCTCTGGTAAGGTTACTAAGAAACGTTAATTCAGGATGATGAAAATAAGGCAGTTCCAAGTAATAGTTTTCCATCAGCCAGGTCATTGATACTGAGCTTTGGTTTAGAATTTTAAGAAATACTTTGAACATTCCACTTGTTCCTTGATGGGAAAATCCAACAGGAAGGCTAAGTTCTTAGGATCAGCCTTTTGTCATCTAGAGACTCAACTCCACGAGGGGGAAATCACAGTCACTAATTTAAAGCTCCACAAATGCACGAAAGGACAATTTTGCATCTTCCTATCAGTATTGAACTTCCTTTTACTAATGAAAAATAAATCTATTTTCTAAAACATGGGTGTTTTGCTTTATTATACCCCAGCTTGGCGGGAAAGCCAAAGCAGTTGGCCTCTTCCCTGATCCCAAATGCCAGAAGTCACTTGTCCCTTCTTGGGTCTCCCTCTTCCCCGATCCCGTGTGCAAGGAGGAACCTGCCCCTTCTTGGAACTCTTTGAGAGGTATTTGCTTTTCTGAGGCCCTTTGATCCAGTGGCTGGGGGCTCCCACTGTTAGACTCTGCCCCTGCCAACTCCGAGACTGTAACCTTGCCTCGTCCGTCACCTCGCTGGCCTCGGCCTCCTTAGGGGCACCGGGGGTGGGACGCTCGCCCTGGGTGGAGAGGATCCCAGGAGGCGCCCCCGAGGTCCGCAGTCGGCTGCCCCCGGCAAAGGCGCTCCGGCGGCCCCTGACCAGCCTCGTCTCTCTGCGCGTCCCGCCAGCGAGCATGCTGCCGCGCTGCTCCGCTCGGTTCTCCCGGGGCAAGGGCGGGCCCGGGTCCGGACAGGCCTCGGCGCCACCCCCCTGGGCTCCCGGTCTGCCCCGCTGCAAGCGCGGGGGCGGAGGCGGGCGCGCCCGGTGGCCGTTGCCGGGGCGTCCGTTGCAACGGACGCCGCCGGTCGCAACGGACGCCGCCGGTCGCTGGGCTCCTGGGACGCCATCCGACGCTGCGCGGCGCCATGGACGACCTGCGGGTGCTGTGGATGCGCGACCGCGTCTACGCGGCCTTCCGCATCACAGACCCCCAGCTCTTCGAGGAGCTGCTGAACCGCAACGACGGCGAGGGCGAGGAACTCATCCTGCACTTCCTCAACCAGATCAGTGATGAGGAAGGCGCCTCGACGCTCTTCTTCTACCGAAAGGTGGTGCCAGAAGAGGTGGAGGTGGAGATCGGTGAGCCTCCCCGACGCGACTCGGACTCCAGCAGTTCGGCGGTTGCTTTCCGAGCTGCGTACACTGCTCAGCTCAGTTTCCCCCAGCTGGATGTCTCCGTTCTTTGTGGAAGCAGATTTCAGTTCCCGGGTTCATTCCTGGACTCTCGAAAGGGTGCTCGGGGGTCTGCCTTGGACCGTGACCTGGTTCTGTGCTGTCTCTGACTCGCTTCCCCGTTCTCTCCCTCCTTTCTGGCTCTTCTCCACCGTCACCACATCATGAGAATGCCAGCGCGTCCCCTGCTGAACATCCTGTCCCTAGAGACCCAAAGATGCTGATCCCGGAGGCACCAGAACGGTGTTGGGTTCTGGACAGAGGTGGGGAGGGGTCTTCCTTCCCAGCTCCGTGGCTCACATTGTCACTCTCTGCTTATTAAGACACTTGGGCAGTTTTATTGGATACTTTATGGGGCTCTGGTCTGTTCACAGGACCTGGAGTGCAGCCAGTGCGTGCCCCTTCATCCCTCTTTTCTTTCTGACTCTGTGCCTGCCCCCAGCCAAGACTTCTCTCTGCTCCCAGTTAAACATTATATGAATAGAGACAAGTAGATGCTGGTGTGGGTGGTGGTAGGAAAGAGGGGTGTCTGCAACTAGCAGCAGTCAGCCCAAGACACTGTTCTAGTAGGTAAGTGTGTATTTCTTGAAATAACAAAAGGAATCAGGCTGTATATGTCATGTAATGACTCCCTTAAATTTTGAAAAATGACACTAAGTATTACTGAAGGGCATCCTCTTAAAAAATTCACATGACATAGAATATATAAAGCAAAAAGTGAAAAAGCAAGCCTTCACTATCCCTTAAGTCCTACTCCCATTCCTGTAGGCAACCACTGTTGTTAGTTTTCGTGTATCCTGCCGGATCTTTCCCTGAATCAATCAATCAATCATCAATATCTTCTCTATATAATAATAGTTTTTAAATCAGTTGTACTATATATATTATTTTGTGACTTGTCTCCCTCAAATACATCTTGACAATTTTTCATGTCAATGCCTATAAATCTACCTAACTTTATAGGTTTAAATACAGTGATACACCATATTTTATTTAGCCATCCCCTAATGAATGAACACTTATTTACTTTCCATAGTATTTTTTCACGAGCAAGGTAACAATGCACACCCATCCTTGCACACTGTGTATTTCTGTGGAAGAGGTTTATAAAAGCAGAATTGCTCGTTTCCTAGGTGTGTGCGTTTACACGACAGACAGGCTGCCAAACTGCTCTGGAGAGAGGCCCGGCCTATCCACACCCAACAGTGGCCAGGTGCCTGTTAGCCAACAGTCCTGCCAACACTGAATACCGTCAGTCTTTTTAATATGGGCCAGTCCCATAGATGAAAGGGGGCTGCACTTGCTTAATCCATAGTAATAGATTCTTTTTTTAAAAAAAAAAGATTTGATTTTATTTATTCGACAGAGATAGAGACAGCCAGCGAGAGAGGGAAACAAGCAGGGGGAGTGGGAGAGGAAGAAGCAGGCTCATAGCGGAGGAGCCTGATATGGGGCTCGATCCCAGAATGCCGGGATCATGCCCTGAGCCGAAGGCAGACGCTTAACCGCTGTGCCACCCAGGCGCCCCACACAGTAATAGATTCTTTTTAATTTTCAAAAAGAATTATTTTAGAAAGGTAAGGGCAGTGGGGGAGGGGGAGAGAGAATCCTGAAGCAGATTCCCTGCTGAGTGTGGGGCTCCACCTGGACCCTGGGATCATGACCTCAGCCGAAGGCAGATGCTTAAAGACTGAGTCACCCAGGTGCCCCCTATATTACATTTTAAATAATAATTAGTGGAGTTGAGTTGTCTGGGGTAACTGGAACGTTTCGGGGTGACTGTGTTGGTTCATAAATTGGCTCCAGTACAGTCCAGTTGGGCAGGGAAGGAGGAGCAAGGAGGCAGAAGGTTCCAGACGGGCAGGTGGCCCGTCTAACAAGCCCGTGGAACTCGCACGCGAGGCGGGTCTTAACGCGAGAGGAGCAGGCCTCCCCCGCCCGCCCGTCAGCGTCCAGGGTGAGCGGCGGGTCGCCGGCGGTCAGTGCAGCGGCCCGGCCTCACCCAAGGGCGGGAGGGCGAGAGGCTCCCGTGTCCTCGCCCCGACCTCCCCGGGGGAGCAGTGGCCTCAGGTGCCTCGTGCGGCGGGACAGCCACGTGTTCCTTTTTTTCTTCCATGCTCCCGGCGGTCAAGAGGGCGACGTGCCGGCGGCGACCGAGGAGGAACGCAAGGAGGAGGAGGAGGAGGAGGACGGTCAGAAAGTCGAGTCGGGGGGTGAGTCCGGCGAGGGCTGGGGCTGGGGCGGCTCCGCGCGAGGAGGGGTACGGAGCGCGGTGCTGGCTGTCGCGGGGCGCACCGAGCGACCGCACACCGCGCTCGGCCCTGGGCCTCGGTGGGCGGGGCGGGGCGGGCAGGTTCCCGGGGGCACCGGCCTTGCCCCTCCGGCCCGGGCCTCGCTTGGCTGGCCCGCGCGTCCCTCCGCGTCTGCCTCTGTGGGTCCGAGAATCTTGCTGTCCTGACTCTTGCAAAGGCGGCAGTCACCAGATTTGGGGGGTGCCCTCTCCATGACCTCCTCGTTTACATCCACAAAGACCCTCTTTCCAAATAGAGTCCCCTTCCGAGGGTCCGGGCGGCGTGACTTCTGGGCGTGCACTCTTCCACCCAGTAGAATCCAGGACGCGACCCCCCCCCCCC